>NC_134455.1:234150025-234270025 GCF_047948215.1 Lycorma delicatula | reverse complement strand
GCATACAAGTGCGATAAGTAAAACCAGTTAAATGTTATTTTATAGCTTTATTTAGAAAGTGGAATTCAGTACTTCATCTGAAACTGAAATATTCCAAAAGAAAAAAGTGCATATATTAAATCGTTTTGAATAAAATTATCATTGTTTTTAAATTATTATAAAAACGTTCTTTTTTATTAAAATTTATTATTGTGAAAAAATAGTATTATTGTTATATAACTTTTTTTTAGTCGCTTTTAAAATAGAAATGAGTTTTTATACGTCTACATCTAGACGTATAAAAATCTTACACTAATAGTTGAATGTGACGGTGATGGTTATGAAAGTCACATAACCCATTTACATACAATTTTTATTAAAGTTTTTATTTAGTAGCTTTTTATTAAATATTTTTTACCGTTTTAAAGGTAATTCTTTTTATTTTATACAGTAAATATCTTTTATAGTGACCTCCAAATCACCGACGATTTTACGTCATTATAACCGATAGACACAATAACCGATGTTTAGGTAGCTTAGTGGTACTACATTAATGTGTCATCTACACGGGTATTATTATAATACAGTAAAATAATAATCATTAAAAATAATAATTTATTTCCGTAATAAAATAATATATAAAAAAAAAACAAAAATATGCAATAATAGATACAAATATGGTAGAGTAAAAGAAAATAGAAAAAAATTATTAAAATTACTTTTTCTATAAAACGTTGATTATTTTACTTTGTTTCGAACATTTCTTACAATACAGTTTTTGAAGGTTCTTTTCTAAATCAAAACAAACACTCTTTGTTTCTTCGTTAGCAATTTCTACAAAACTGAGAAACCTGCAAACGATTTTCATTGCCGCTAAACCATCTAGAAGATTTGGCGGGTTGATGTATTCATCGTTGTCGCTATCGTTACCTTCATTGTTATTACCTACGTCCCCGTCTATTTCTGCTAGTATTGAAGCCTTTACTTCACCATATGTTATAGTTTCATACGTTTCTAAATCTTTATCAACCTCTTGATAATTTTCAAACAACGCATTTGACAACGATTGGTTTTGCAGACTACTACCCCATTCCGCTGAAGATTCTTCTTCGCATGCGACGTCAGTAATTTCGCCAGCCTGTGGTAAAAATTCAGCACGTCAAAAGCAGCATTTTACAGTCAGCGGAGAAACCGCATTCCCATGATCTTTCTAACATAATTATAGCATCCAGAATAGTTATTTGTGTTTCCTTTTTTTGATGTAAATCCTGATTTTTTATGTAAATCCTAATTTATTTGTAAAATTAGGTTTTTTTGTAGACTTTTACCGACTTGATCACGCCTTCATCGAAGGGCTGCAAGACTGCTGTTGTTTTCGGTGATAAGAACACTAACTTTATTCACGAAAGATTTTCAACGCGTGGATGAGTCGGACAGTTGTCAATGAGTAACAGTATTTTGTCATTTTCAATCTTTAACTCACGGTCCCATTTTCGTAACCAAGACGTAAAGATATCACTTGTCATCCAAGTTTTCTTGTTACTTTTGTACATAACAGGAAGCGATTTCGAATTTTTAAAACATCGGTATTTAGCACTTTTCCCCATAATCATTTTTTTGTAAATTCCAGTCATATTTGTACCAATAAATACTAATAGTCTTTCTTTTGATAATTTTCCCCCAAACACGTTTCGCTTTTAAACCTAAAAGTTCTTTCTGGCGTCAGTTTAAAAAAAGACCGGATTCATCAATATTATAGATCTTTCTATCCGAATCTTTTAATTTTGCCCAAATGGTTTCTAGCCATTTTTCTGACACACCGGTTGGAACTGCGCAGCCTCGGCGCTTATTCTTATCGACACAATACCGTAACGCTGGCGGAACCAGTTGTATCCAAGCTGAAGTTATTTCACGTGGTTTAAAGAATTTTTCAGAAAAATCGTTCGCCAGTTTGCAATATAGAGCCATTAATAGGGATATCACTAACCCAATAATGGTATTTAAACCATTTTAACAGCGCTTGGTCTATCTACATCATTATGTTGACTAGGCCGTAATTTTTTTGATTTTATAGAATATGTTTCAAAATCTTTCTTAATTTTTTCACGGTTCTTCCATATCACCGATATTGTCGAGTGATATACGTCTAATTGTTGGGCAATGTCCTTATTAGTTTTACCATTCTCTAACCGCCAGGTAATGTTCACCTTTTTGCTCTATCGTGAATGTTTTTCGCAAAGTCATAATTAAATCACTATTAAGTGAATTGCACAGGATACGTAAAATAAAATACTGTACCCGCACAATATGATACGCTCACAGCAAAAGATTAATAACAACTGAATGTGGCTGCTTCAGTTTAAAATAATCTGGTACAGGAAGAAGATAAGAAAAACAAGAACTATAGTCATTTTTCAATTGTTATAACTGAGAAACTATTACAATACGGACGTAGTCACTTAGACTTAAACTTTAACTTTTGACAAATAATAAAATTACGATCAATTGTTATATATACAATTAAATTATGGTATTTTGTAATTTTAATCGTAATTATATTTCTCTTGAAGATGGCAGAATAGCCGAAAGCGCTCGAGGAATTTACACTGGAATTTGGTAAGCTGTTTTTAAAATGATATATAATAGTTATTATACCAAACGATGCCATGTTCGAAAAACTAAATAAAAACTATAGTACATATGCAGGTAAAAATGAAAAGGTGACATTTTAACCGTCAAAATATTTCTGTAGCGACAATGTAGATATACCACGTTACTGACGAGTTACTTCCGTTTGTCATTATAAGCGGTAAAATGTTGCATCGCAGTAGAAAAAATGTCATAATAACCGATATGTCACTACAACGGATATAATTATAAACAATATATATATATATATATATATACTGTATTTAGGTATTAACAGCATGCCAAACCAACCAAGAGACACGTTTTTAGTCACCATATCCGATGATACGATACTTACTGTAACTTTTTTTTAATAAATAATTTTAAATTATCTATTAAACTCAACGGTAAACAGCTAATACATCATGTATAATGAATTTTTTAAATATTCAGTTTTTTTTTATAAGATGAAAGACATAATTTAAATCTTTTCCTGCAAAAGATCAATCATCTTTTAAGAAAAACTGGATGAATTTAAAAAAATAAAGTAAAAACAATAATCTGTTTTTTTTATTTACAAAAGGAAGAAATGTAAATAATACAGATTTGCACTTCAAAAACCGAGTAGAAGGTATAGGTTGCCAAAATAGTGGCATAAAAAGAAATTTATTTTCCAATTGATAGGAATAAATAAGAATTTTGGTCTGTCATACTCTAAAATTCTGACCTATTTTCAAGGCTGTTGTCTGTTCCGTAATGACTATACAGAGTGCATGTGCATATCATCAACTTGTGAATATCCTGCAGAATAAATTTTATGAAAATGAAATAAAATTTAGGAACTTGATAAAAACAATCCCCCTTTTTTAAACGCGTATCACATATATTCAAGATAACATTAAAAGCTACTTTTTATTATTGAATAAATTTAGTTACGAAACATATTCAGTAAAAAACCAATTAGCATTGCAAAGTCTAGTAAGACTTTCCGGAACGAATATTCTTATTATTATTATTACTGTTCCCACAATTATTAATTAATTTTTAATGAAGTTATTTTCTCTAACATCTGCTTAGCTGAAATTATTACATACTAGCATCTCCCGTTGCGGCTTTGTCCACACTGGCAAAGTTTGCCGAAAATCTCCAGCAAAGACAAAAGTTATGCCTCCCATTAACTTATCAGGTGAAGTACGGTCAGTCGCTTCAACATGAGCTTGATTAATCATGATGCATTCATCCCGTACAATAAGTTTTGTATCTTGGAAAATTTTAGGACCATTTTTACGTATAGAGCAAACTGACTCTTGCCACGTGATATATTTAACAGAAATTTAAAAGTTGAATGAGCAGTCCTACCAATAGCGAGGAGCGTCGCAGCAATACCTGACGATGCTACACCGAGAGCCAAGCTACCTGTCGATCGAACATATGTGAGAAGTAGATTAATCAAAAAGGTTTTCCCAGTACCTCCAGGAGCATCTAAAAAAAGTACTTTTTTCTGTCGCTATAGATATTGTCAGTGATAGAATCATATGCTTGGTGCTGATCTATTACTAATTTAGAAAGGTTAATATTTATGTACTCTTGAAGTTTATTGACATTAAAAGAATTTCTTAACACTGTATCTTAGGGGTTTTCATTATCTTGTGCATTACGTATCGGTGTTGGTAAACCGAAATCACATAAATATTTTTCACCAAGACTTACAACCTTGTCTTCGACTTCAATAAGTTCTCTATTGAAAATATTTCTATTGAAAAATATCTTGGGATCGGTTTGCCATAAGAAACGAACATGAAAATTTAGCGGCTAGCCAACTAACAACCCTAACGAGAAGAGTAACATCGTAACAGATTATTTGTTATTTACAAAGTTTAATAAATAATTTTTTATCTTAATATACAGCCTATGACACCTAAGTTAATATAATTTATTTATCCGTGTTTTGGCGGTTTTGTGGCATATTTTTTTCAGTTATTAAAAAGTTAGTTTTTCCGCCATTTTGGGGTCTTACACTTGATTTACAAAATTGATATTTATATATTTTATGCATCTTATTAAACTTTACATTAGGGCGTTTTAACCAACTTTGTAGCTTTCACCGTTATTGCGAAATGATTATTACAAAACTTTAATTTTTGCGGTAAGTTTGAGGTGAACCCGACGGCCGTTCGCAGCCGTTTGTGTATTTTTGTAATCCTCTAAAGATGCTTAATCTAATCCAAAATAAAAATCAGAGACAAAAGCTGTTCGTACACATTCACATTCAATTCAATAACGAACAGTTCGTTCATTGAATATTGCATTAATTATGGACTTATAGAATCTGCACTTGTTTATGCAGTCATTTTCTCGATAAATTAAACGTTTATATTATTAAAAAAAAAAAAAAAAAAAACTATTTTTTGGAGCTCAGAAGCGGTTTTGTTTTTTTGGTCAATTTTGAAACTACTTTATCAAAATGTATGACGGAAACTTTTTTTTATGTTTAATAACATTTAATTGATTAATTTAAAAATATAAAAAATGTGTTATTACAAGTAGATAAGTTTTTAACAAATTTCCTTATGTAATAATCAAGTTACAAGCCTTTTACTAATTGGTTATAGAATAACTTGTTTTTTTTAACATGGTCAAGGCCCTTGACAAAGAGCGAGATATACAGAAAGGTTTTGCTATTGCAAAAGTCGATTCCGAAAAAGATTAGAAGATTTTAGGTCAGGTTCAGAAGGTGTCCGTGAAAATTAAAAAATAATGTTTAAGTAAAGCTATGAGTACTATTACCCAGAATATTTAATTTAACTTATCGATTAACTTATAATTTTTAAAATCTATCTTAATTAAATACAACTTTTTATTAACATTTATTTTTAGATTAATTTCAGAAATACAACAGTCCTTTAAATTTTCTCCTAATATTTATAAAGCAATATGAATCCGAATGTGTAAGGAGCACCTATAACCGACACGCCTACATTACTTTCTTTTAGAAATATTTCATCATATACCTGAATTAATAAAGCTAATTAACTTATTAATTAATTTATTAATTAAATAATTAATAAAGCTCTCTCTTTCAAGTTGATCCATCGTTAGTTTCGCATAACATTTTAGGGAAAAGAAGAGTAATGAAATAACAGTTAGTTATTTAAATTCAGTTTACACTTGAAATCCTTGTAAACATAGGAACTCCGTAGTTGTGTACATTTAACTTTGCTATATGATCATCCTTTCTTTTTCCTGTTTAGCCTCCTGTAACTACCGTTTAGATAATTCTTCAGAGGATGAATGAGGATGATTTGTATGAGTGTAAATGAAGTGTAGTCTTGTACATTCTCAGTAGTTCGATCATTCCTGAGATGTGTGGTTAATTGAAACCCAACCACCAATGAACACCGGTAGCCACGATCTAGTATTCAAATCCGTGTAAGAATAACTGGCTTTACTAGGACTTCAACGCTGTAATCTCGACTTCCAAATCAGCTGATTTGGGAAGACGCGTTAACCACTAGACCAACCCGGTGGGTTTAATATGATCATCCTGAACTAAACATACAGAACTAACTCTCGGTATGGTCGTATTAACTTTTTTACAGTATAAGACACTCGCCCTTAAGGTAATACTTACCGATTTCTCTTACATACAGTATTTCCGAAAGGAAATAAGATGCTCGTATGTATAAACCGGTAAAGATAGAAATTTGAAATTTTATAAATGTTCACTAGATCTGACAGGTCTTACGATTAACATAAAATTACATGAGGGAAAATTATTTTTTTTTACATTAATATTTAATCTGCGCAAAGAACAATGAAATTTTGTCTACTTGTTCACAGTACGGTTTCTTCATGTATTAGCGTTTCAAAAAACTGGCGTACACGAAGACTGTTACTTTCACTTTTAAAGAATTATATTTTCCTGATGATGAATAGCAGCTGAACTAATTTTTAATTTAGTTTTTTTTAAATTGCAAAAAGAGTTTGTTCTAACTTTGATTGAAAATAACTCTGTATTCAATTTTTCAACATGAAATATTAACAGGTAGGGTACATTCCCCTGTTAAAAATTCGTATAAACAGTACACTCTCAGAATACTTTTAAAAAACAGATCAGAAACAAAACAGATAAAATTGATACAAGATTAAAAGAAACATTTTCTGAAATTTCAAATAGGGCTATGCTCCTTCAGTTTACTAAACAATTGTTTTTTATTTATTCTCTCCCGGTTTTTATAAAATATTTAAACAGTCGAAAAATCAAACGACAAAATAAAAATAATTACTTATTGTGGGAAAACCTTTTACTTTCTGACTGAGGAATCTTTGGCGTACGCATAATAAAATTCATTTAAAAAGCCTTCTTCTGTACATTTGCTCATGTAACTTTTTGTGACAATCATACTTACTATAGAAATTAAGTAGTGGTATGCGATCACCACCGCGAATGATGATTGTGGGTAGTAGTAAACAACTTCACTCGGACGCAACAGGCTGTACAGCACATCATACCCCTTCTCTACGTCTTTCTGCCTTTTTAATATTCTGATAATTATTAATCCAACGAAAAAATTTCAGCCAAAATCTCAGTTTCAGTTTATTTTTGATAATTTATTCGTTATTCTAAGCTATTATCCTCAATACCTTATTCGTTATTTGTTTTTATCTTTCATTAAATTTCTCGCCACCAAACTGTAATACCGCTTCTAAGGAAGTAGCAAATGAGGTAGGCTAAGTTAGAATCGGGGCAATATTTATTCACTGGATATTTTAATAATTTTATTTTTATCATATTATCCCTGGTAAAGTCGTTTTTCCGCTGGACTTTCATAATAAAATAAATTTTTCACCAAAGAAGACGTAATGATTTCAATTTTTTAAACTAAAAATTCATTAAAAACGGACGTTTTCTTTTAAACGTAGTTGCATTTTTAGCGCACAAAATACAGAAAACGTTTAACCAGTGACGGGAAAATCTTTTTTAAATATTCAAAATTTTAAATTTAAAAGATCAGATAAACTTATAACTTTCTATGTTTTAAAATTTTTATCTATAGTGTACTGTGAATGAGAAAATATCAAAAATCGATTTTCTTAGATAGGAGTCCCATACAAAAATTAAAAAATATAGTCCAAAAGTTTTTTAAAACGTTTCTTTTAATTCACAAAAACGTAAAAAATAGTTTTCTTCAGCCAAAATAATACTGGTCTTGTATAACTAAAAATAAAGGTGTGCATTCATTGTAACAAGCAATGAGAAGAATTTTAATTTTTTTCATGTATATTTCTTATTTTTTAATGACACTTCTGAACCGTTTGTAACAATGAGCACTTCACGTTTTTATTTGTAATGTTACTCGTATAAGGCCAAAATTAATTATTTTTATGGCAGGAAAAAAATGATATACAACTGAAATAAATCTTTCTTTTACAAAAATTATGTATATATTTTCTATGTATCTTTATATATATATTTCTTGTGTGCGTGTGTATGTCACTGAACTCCTCCTAAACGGCTGGACCGATTTTGATGAAATTTTTTTTGTGTGTTCAAGGGGATTCGAGAACGGTTTAGATTCACAATTTGATCCGATAGAAAAGGTTTTTTTAAATTTATTTATGTGTTGTTGTTGATCTTGGGGTGGTTAAGGTTCACAATTGGATCCAGTAGGCAGCGCTGCGATCGCATTTTAGAATTTTTTTTAATTTTTGGCATATCAGTCAGACCCGGTAGTTGGTGCTGCAATCGGATTCTAGGAATTTTTTTTATTTTGCTGTTTTTTCGCATATCAGTTACTTGCTTCGTAGCTTAATGTTGTTATTACATTAAAATTCGTATTTTTAACGGACTTCTGTGTTTACAGAGTAGTTTGAATTAAATCCGATAGGTACTGCTGTTCTGACAATTGGATTTATTTACATTCTGACTTTTATAAAGTAAAAGGTTAAATTTTATGAAGTTCCGTAATGTTCTGTAAGTTTCTTAATGTTCAGTATTAAGTGCAGTGATTTTGCAGCCACAATCCTTTTCGTTAAAAAATTATTTTCCACCGAGTACTGTGATTAGAGTGTAGTATGAATTAAATCCGATAGGTAGAACTGTTGTTTTGCCATTTGGATTTATTTACATTCTGACTTTTATAAAGTGAAGGGTTAATTTTGTGAAGTCCCTAATGTTCAGTTTTTTAAGGTTTTATGAAACTTTCAGTTGTGTTCATTTAATCTGTATGCATACTCAAATCTAGCAAGAGCGAAGCATTGCCGAGTCTGCTAGAATTGCCCGCTTATTGAGAATATTGTATTATATTATATTATTATTTATTGAAATAACGTTATAAAGTGTAATTAAAAAATATGCATTGTGCATATTTGTAAGGTGCAGTATTGAAGTGAGTATTTTACATGTTTTTTCATTAGTTTTTAATGATGTATACACGTGAATTCAATAACAATCAACTTAACCTACAAATTTAAATTGTCAGTTCTCATTTGATTCTATGCAACTTATGAAGTATTGAACGGCTCTTTGAAAATAAAAATGTTAGTTTGTAAAATAAATTATAACATTTATAAAATTAAAATATAAATTACTTATAATAATTAAAGTTTATTTAAAAAATTTAAGTTATTATTTTTGTAGCTTATTAATTTTACAAAAAAAATTTCTAAAATTGTTTTTAATTTACAATTATCTAGAATTTGTTAAAATAGATGTTAAAATAAAGAATGAGAAAATAAATTAAGAATAAGAAAAATGATAAAAATTTCTACTAAAACTTTAACTACGTTGCTTTTTTTTCAGCGCTTTAATTTTTTTTATTAATTGATTAATTAAGCTATCACATGGTTATGAAACTTCAAAATTATTAAATAAAAAAAAATGTAGGAGGTACTTTTTTAGAATGATCTTAAGTGAAAATTAGCAGTAATGTGGATGAAAATTTATTAATTACACTAATTATTAATTTTACGACATTTCGATTTTTTTAATTCAGTTTTCATCAGACATATCAATATTTAATGAAAATAAATATTAACCATACTACCCATAATTAATCAATAAACCCATTACAATAATACAACAATCACATACTGATTAGTATTGATTGAGTATGATTAGTATTATTAGTATTGAGTATGATTATTATTCATACTAATAGTCATATAATTGAAATTTTGTCCACATTCTTGCTAATTTTAACTTAAATAAGTTACTCATATTTATGTGTTGTTCATTTATTACAGAACAATGCCACGTCAGGACAACGACTGTCGGGTCCCTAGTATATATATATATATATATATATATATATATATATATATATATATATATATATATATATAAATGAGTGTGTGTGTGTGTGTGTGTGTGTGTGTGTGTGCTTTTTTTAACGACTTTTTAAAAGAAAGATATATTTAAGATGTAAATAATTTATATATATATATATATATATATATATCTAAGAAACACATCCCCTCTAAACACAAAGTAAATAACTGATAGTCAACATTAAAGAATATAACAATATACTGTATAAGAAATTTACCCAAACTTAAAAATAAAGATTAAAATCGTATTGCATAAAACTGTGAGTACATACATATTACTACTGGCTGTTGATGTATAAAAAATTGTTAACATCTAAAATTGGTGAAGAGGTTATTTTCAAAACAAAACATTGTAACTTGTATAAATTACATTTTAATACTGTATTTTAATTACTTTTTAATTAAAGTATTTTAATACTTTTAAAAAGTATGATCGGTACACGTAATACAGTATACTTAAATCGATAAAATTTTAAATCTTTCAACCTAACATAAAAACTGTCTGTAATTGCTTGCTAAATTTTTATACTATACATTTTTTTAAACTATTTAATCGTTTTATAAACTCATCGCTGATATTATTTCTTTCACAAAATTTCGTAAGCAATTCTAAACTGTCTTGAACTGCACGGACGGAAACGACTGGATTCTCAGTCATCATGTCATCTTCATTTTCGCTTTCAATTTTTACGACTGGCCTTTGTTTCACTTCATTAATTATTTCATCCTCTGCTAGATTTTCGGTTATTAACTGAATAATAAGCTGTACTTTTAATGCATTCTGCCGTCACATTTTTCTCCTTTAGATTTAAATGTTTTGTTCAAAGTCAATTTATAAAATAAGGCCATTTCATCAGCATTAAATATGTCTTCCCATTCATAACCCGATTTATTAGTGACCATTTTTCACCCAGCCAACTACTAAAATCAGAATTATTTATATCGTTAATTTTTGCAAAAACAATTAGATATCTGTTTTTAAATTGTCTCAGCCAACTGTCGCTACAAACAAACTCTTTGTATCCTAGCTGATCAGCAAATTTTTCTGCCTGAATTTTCAAAACGGGTCCATTTATGAGAACGTTTTCACTCCTCTTCACTTTGAACTACGTAATTAGAGCTTCGTTTAAATCACGTTTTTCACACAGCCTTATCCTCTTTATCTGAGACTGATTTTTTCCGAAAGCTGCCTCCAACTTAGCACAGTTCTTCCAAATCGTTGAAACAGTGGAAGTAGAAATCCCATGAATTTTGCACACGTCAGAATTAGATCGCCCGCTTTCTAATCCTCTATAATTTTTAATTTGTTGTAAAAGAAAATATTTTTTTTTAATGCCTGACATTAGTTCTATGCCTAAAGATCTATCAAAAAACACCACAACTCGTTCACAGAAATACACTGACTTCAGCCCGAATTAAACACACGAATGTACTGTATCAAGCATTAAATAAATCCATTTAAGAATCGACTACCTCAACTAGACCGTAAAATTACTCACCCTCCCCACCGCCATACTACCTGTATAAACTTCGTAATACTGGAGAAATGGAATTTCCCAGAAATAACCAGTACAAAACTGAACAAGGCTTACTACTACTTCTGGGTTGTATATTGTTACCCTTATTCACTTATTGTGAAGAGGTCGTCGCCTCCCTAGTATAATTGAACAATGTCGTTATAACATTCAATATCACAAAGATACAGTAATAATGACTTTAACATTTAATTTCTGTAACTGTATTTTAAAATCATTCACGTTTAATTACTCGTGGAACAAATTTATTATTCAAAATAAAATAATTTACTTATTATAACCGACTTCTAACTTCGTTATTTGCTCGTTATAACAAATTCTATTATACATTAATAACATAGGAAACCAACCAATTTTTTATATTTGCTAATTACAGCCGGATTATCGTTACAAACGACCTCGTTATAAGCGACTTCTACTGCGTATCTATATATATTTAATATTTACATATATTTTTATTTTCTGCTTTCTAAGTTTTATGAAGTTCGTGCTACTATATCAGTTATTATACCATTTGTTTAACTAATACGTACTACTGGTGTATATATATATATTTTTTTTTTGTTTCGTTATATTATTATGCCATTAAATCTCAATTTACTCAACTGGCACCCAACTAATTATAGCTATCAAAAGATTTGTTATAAGATTCCAGTTGGATTTTTTTTTTGTAGTGTATTAAAATAGCAATCTGGTTGGAATTTAAATCCGGAATTTGTTTAAGAAAGGGCAGTGACTTACCATCCCATCATCGAGTTTCAAAAGGCACACATTATTTCTGAGTATAAAATGTTACACACTCGTGCGTATGATTTAGTCAAATTACAGTTTAATAGTTCAGTTCTTTTTATTGTTTCCAAGGGTGTATAAGTTCACTCAATTCAGTATTAGAACAATACATTTTAAGAACTGGTTTAAGATGTTCAGGGTCAAATATAAACGTCATGAAAAACACGATTATTTATTTATTAGACGCAATGGCACAATTAGATTAAAACCGGTCTTTATGATTTTTTGTTTTTCTTTTAAGTTAAGATCAGTTGATATTCAATTAACGTTTCAATTACCACGAGTACTATTTACTTAGTAAATGATTTTTTATTATTAATATTGATCAAACAAGAATATTTATTTTCATGCAAGACTAACATGAATATTACAGAAATAATTCTTAAAAGATTAGCATGACAGATGCAATAGAATAAAAGGTTTTAAATTCTATAGGAGTAAGTTGACTCTCCGTCTGAATTTTTAAAGATGTGTAAACTACCCAGAATAAATCCGACTGCACGCGTGCATGAGTGTGTAATGCACGTTATGGTATACATTATTAGGTAATTACTTGTCAAGAAAACTTAATTAGTAGTTATGGTATATTTTTTATTGTCAATTAAATTCTATAATTTGAGACTTTAAGAAGACTTACGGTAATTTTTATTTTAGCTTTTATTTTTTATAAGTGTTACAGTTATAAGCATTATTATGATGAAATTAATCCTCACATGTGCGTCAGTATTGGTATATAGGGTCTGTTCAGAGTTTTGGATGGACTTGTATATAAAAATTTGTTTCATATTTTTCAAACTCATCAGATAATGTATATTTAATACTTTACACACATAATAATCTACACAATATAATAATAATAATAATAATAGTATCCAGCATCTACTATTATGTTTTTGCCAGTAGTTACATTTGACAACGGCTACTCCGCTCTAAAATTGAATGATGCGGATCTGCGTCATCAATTTAAAATAGGAGGAATAAAGAAAATTTTGAGAAACAAAGAATGTGCTAGTAGAGACCTGCTGTTTTTCTTTATGCAGCTGGTCTCTTCTACTGTATTTAAATTTAATTTTCAGAGGCATGTCTTCGGAATATTTTCTATGTCCAGAGATGATATTTAGATATTCCTTTTCTTTTGTTTTTTTCTTGTTTTGTATTGAACGGGACCTTTTATTACATCCATTCGGTTGTGTGAGCTTTTCTCAGCGACAAAGTGATTATATGTATATAAATTTTTGTTATTTTATACTTTTATTTATGTGTTATCTTTTATTCGTAGTTTTTGTTTCAGGAATTGACAAGGGCTATCTTGGTAGTCGATGTCCAATAACTACGAAAAAAATAATAATAATAGTTTTTTATGAATTCAAGTTAATTTGATAAATATTTCATTTCTCTTTGCATGCAATATGGTAAATGTAACTAAATTAAACATAGTAATATCTATTAATGAGAAAATTATGATTAACATTACTCCACTATACTTGGTGGCTGAAAAGTAAATTACACCCCCTTCTAATTTTTTTTATAATTGCTATAACTGGATGTGATTTGCGGCATTCTTACTTGTACTGAGGGGCTACTTCAATGAATGTATATTTCACTGTTTTTTTTATTTTTGGGAGGTCGGGAGCAGGGAGGTAAGTCAACGATTTCAAATGGGACCAATGGTCATTGGATAAAATAAATAAGCAGGTGTAATAAAATTATTTTATTAAAAAAATGTTATTGCTTCTTACCTCATGAAACTAGCTCAATGAAACGAGAAAAATCATATAATGAAAACTAGATTCTGATCAACCAATCCAAAATGCAGCCAACAATGTGTTTGTTTCAGATAGTTAGAACTATGGTTGTATGCTCCCCTTTAATTTTTTGTTACTTGAGAATCCCGATTCTCTCTTTGGAGATCTATGATAAGGAGGCTGATTCAGTAAGCCTCAGTTTACAGTATTCAGCCTTCAGGATGGTTAGGGGGCAGGGGCAGCTTAAAAATCTTAAATGGGGAATATGGTCATGTGGTATAAGAAAAACGGTATTAAAAAATTTAATTCTGACTACTTGAACCTAAATGACAACAACAAATGACATTACATTAATTAAAAATTGAAAAAATTAATTATTAAAATTTTACAAACACTTCTTTTAATTAAACTTATAGCCTTGAAGAATTTTATTTAATTTAAGATAATAACAGTTTACAATTTAATTACTTTTTCATTTGAAATTAATTCTATCTATTATTTTAAAAAAAGTCCTATAATCTCATGAATTAAAAATACTGTCTAATAAAATTATTTCAGTTAAAAAATGTTATTGCTTCTCACTCATAATAAATGTTCAAACTGCCCTTGCTGTTACTCCATGCAGTAATACAGATATTGCTTGAAAGCTTCTCTCAGACTGTGAAACATTTCTGGTGAAATCTTCCTAGATTCTACCTCAATGTGCTCTCTTAATTCTTTGAGAGAAGTTGGCTATGAGCTATAAACAGTTGATTTTAAATGCCCCCGTAGGAAGAAGTGAAGAGGATTTGGGTCAGGCGTACCTGGTTGGCCATTCAATCAATAATTGTATGACTTATCCAATGAATTCGAAACTGCTAGTTCAATGTTTCTAATGTTGCAAGTGTAGTGCAGAGAAGCACCATTTAACTGAAAAAACACATTCCCTCATGAATAAAGGTGGTCCATTTGACCTACAAGCCATCTCAATCACATTTTTGAGGGCTGGACTTATCTGCTTGTTCAGTAAAGTATATTACATATCACCATCTAAGTTACCATTAATGATAAATGATCCAAGAAGAGTGTCACTTGTTACTCTAGCCCACACATTTAACCACTCTGGGTGCTGGGTGGCTTTCACAATACCCAGCATCTACTATTATGTCTGTTAACAACCCCATATAAAGTAAATGAGGCTTCATCAATGAACAGTATGTTGAAGCAAAAAATAGTTCTTGCTGTTAATCTCTGTCAAAATTTCACTGAATTCAACCCTCCTATCAAAATCATTTTCAGTTAGCTCTTGTACTAACTGAATCTTGTAAACATGGTATTTATGTATTTTTAATACTTTTTTAACTGACCACTTAGATAAATTATTTCATACAATCACTTCTTCTAATTGATTATTCACAGAAATTTCTGCTAAATTGCTGGGTGGGTCAAGTTTTTTATCATCTAAAATGCTACCAGTATGTTTAAATTTTTCTATTAAATTTGTTACTGCAATCCTGGAAATTGTATGATTATTAGGTTTAATTTAGTTACATTTACCGTATTGCATCCAGTGAAAAATGAAACACTTAACAAATTAAATTGAATTCGTAAAATTTTTATACCAATTGTTTAACAACCTCTTTTTTAAAAAATGAATCCATGTAAAGGACACTTAATGAAATTAAAGAATTTTAATAAATAAAACGTTAATGAAAGAATATACTGTCTGCTTTCTGCTGTTTTTTCAATGTGGTACTCTTTAAGATCATTTCAATCTAATTTTCAACATAAAAATTTTCCTTCAGAGGAAATATCCTTTTAAGTTTAAATCTCACAAACAAATTTAGAAAACCACTATTTCCTTCATGAGTCATAGAGGAAGAGTACAAACACATTCAACTTTATATTAATAATGGAATTCAAAATTTCAAAGAAATTAAAAAACATGACAGTTTCACCGCAATTATGGGAGGAGAATAATGTTAGTCAGGAAATTTATTAAATTTCCTGAATGTTTACTGTAAAATTATGAAATGAAACAAGAATCAAGGTTTGCAATTGTTTAAATTACTGCTGCCAAATCTGTTAATGAGGGATTGGTGATACCATTATACTGACATCCCTACCACCACCTCAAACTTATTTCTGAAATGGCACTGAATCTACAATGCTCTTTACAATTAGAGTAGAGATACTGGTTAGAATTACTACATAGCAGTTACTCTGTTAATAATAGAGTATGTTATTCATTTTAATACAACACGTTTATATGTTATATTAGAATACAAATTTTGATTGATATGTATGATAATTATAATTTCAGATGACAGTGGCAGGATTGGGTACGGTCTCTGAGGCAAAACCTCGCCTCTACAAAGAATACAATATGACACCAGAAGGAATAAAAAATGATATCCAGTCTATTAAGGAGTGGGTTGTTAAACAACCACATTTACCTAATTTTGACAAAGAAAGTAAGAAATAAATTTTATTTTCAATCCATTATAAAAAATAAATACTTTTTTCAGTATATAAGTTTAAAAACATCAAACCAGATCCATATGATAGTACAATGTGATAGTTATAATATTAATCAGTCATTGTGTGGTTAGTTTTCTGTAATCCACCACAGTAATTTTTTCCAGTATTTAAATCATCTTTGAGTTGATATTTACAGCCAGTATTACCTAATGTTGTTCTACTCTCCAATACCGATCAATAAAATATTGATGGAGGAAGACATATTTATACCTAATGATATAGTTATCAAAGAAAACAATGAAGTAAATGATGAGAGCACTCCTTGGGCAGTTGCTGTTTTAAGTCAACAGCAAACTATAGAATACATATATAACTAATTAGAGAGTTTTTTATTTATTTAAAATTTTTAGTTAATAATTCATACATTTTTTATAATCTCATGATTTTTTTTATTTTTACTAACTACTTTTGCACTATAATATTTCTATAAAGTATAACTGCTCGCATTTTTTAATACTTAGGTTTTTGAATAGAAAAATTATTTTCAACAAATTTATTGGTAGGTAGTATTTTTATTTTCATATTTGAATAACTCCTCTACCCTCTAAATCAAGTAAAAATATACTCAGCTAGCAGATTTTCATAAACTCTGTTAACAAAAATTAATAGTAATTTTAATATTTAAAAAGGACTGGAAATTTTGGGTTACAATAAAAAATATATTTTTATTTCAATTTAATTAAATATTGTGAACATAAAAAATCTGAATAATAAAAAAATACCTGCAGATGAATAAAAATTTAATAAAATTTACATTAATAATCAGTCTTAAAGATAAGATATCAAAATTTACTAGATTGGCATCAGACAGTACAGAAGACTTAAACATTGTTTTAAAAAAATTTTTTTTTTTTGTCTTCAGTAATTTGATTGGTTTGATGCAGCTCTCCAAGATTCCCTATCTAATGCTAGTCATTTCATTTCGGCATACCCCCTACATCCTACATTCCTAACAATTTGTTTTACATATTCCAAACATTGCCTGCCTGCACAATTTTTTCCTTCTACCTGTCCCTCCAATATTAAACCGACTATTGCAGGAATAGTTAAATCCTTTTTACTCTCAGCTAGAATTACTCTATCATCAGCAAATCATAGCATCTTTAACTTTTCACCTTATACTGTTACTCCAGATCTAAATTGTTCTTTAGCATCATTAAATGCTAGTTCTATGTAAAGATTAAAAAGTAACAGGATAGGGAACATCCTTGTCGGACTCCCTTTCTTATTACGGCTTCTTTCTTATGTTCTTCAATTATTAATGTTGCTGTTTGGTTCCTGTAAATGTTAGCAATTGTTCTTGTATCTCTGTATTTGAAACCTAGTTTTTTTAAAATGCTGAACATTTTATTCCAGTCTACGTTATCGAATGCCTTTTCTAGGTCTATAAATGCCAAGTATGTTGGTTTGTTTTTCTTTAATCTTCTTTCTACTATTAATTAGAGTGCTAAAATTGCTTCCATTGTCCCTATACTTTTTTTGAAACCAAATTGGCCTTCTCCTAACACTTCTTCCACTCTCCTCTCAATTATTTTGTACAGAATTCTAGTTAAGATATCTGATGCATGAGTGCTTAAGCTAATTGTTCTGTATTCTTCACATTTATCTGCTTCTGCTTTCTTTGGTATCATGACTATAACACACTTTTTGAAGTCTGACAGAACTTACTCTTTTTCATAAATATTACACACCAGTTTGCATAATCTATTAAACGCATCCTCACCTTCATTGCGCAGTAATTCTGCAGGTATTCCGTCTATTCCAGGAGCCTTTCTGCCATTCAAACCTTTTAATGCTCTCTTAAATTCAGATCTCAGTATTGTTTCTCCCCTTTCATTCTCTTTGATTTCCTCTTCTTCCTTAATAACATATTCTAATTCATTTCCTTCGTATAGCTCTTCAATATATTCCACCCACCTATCGACTTTGCCTTTCATATTATAAATCGGTGTACCATCTTTGTTTAACACATTATTACATTTTAATTTATGTACCTGACAATTTTCCTTAACTTTCCTGTATGCTCCCTCTATTTTACCAATGTTCATCTCTCTTTCCACTTCTGAATTCTTATCTTTAATCCACTCTTCTTTCGCTAGTTTGCACTTCCTGTTTATAGTATTTCTTAATTGTCGATTGTACCTTTTACTTTCTTCATCACAATCATTCTTATATTATTTTCTAAGTTCATTCATCAGCTACAATATATTGTCTGAAATCACATATATTGTCTTAAATCGCTTCTGCTGATTTAAGAATTTCCTTTTTAACATTCTCCCATTCTTCTACATTTTCTACCTTATCTTTTTTACTCAGACCTCTTGCGATAGCCTTCTCAAAAATCTTCTTTACATCCTCTACCTCAAGCTTTTCTAAATTCCACTGATTCATCTGACACCTTTTTTTTCTGGTTTTTTGAAACACCAATCTACATTATCACTAAATTATAGTCCCTATCAATATCTGCTCCAGGGTAAGTTTTGCAGTCGATGAGTTGATTTCTAAATCTTTGCTTAACCATGATATAACCTATCTGATATCTTGCAGTATCGCCTGGCTTTTTCCATGTGTATATTCTTCTATTATGATTTTTAAACTGGGTATTGGCAATAACTAAATTATACTTTGTGCAAAATTCTATAAGTTGGTCCCCTCTTTCATTTATTTTGCCCAGCCTGTATTCACTCACAATATTTCCATCCTTGCCATTGCTGATGCTTGCATTTCAATCTCCAACTATTATTAAATTTTCATCACCTTTTATGTGTTTAATTGCTTCATCAATTTCTTTGTACACACACTACCTCATTACCATCACAGGCACTTGTAGGCATATAGACGTTAAGAATCATTGTCGGCTTAGGTTTTGATTTTATCCTTATTACAATGATTCTATCGCTATACATTTTGAAATACTCTACTCTTTTCCCTATCTTCTTGTTCATTACGAAACCTACTCCTGCCTACCCGTTATTTGAAGCTCAGTTAATTATTCTAAAATCACCTGACCAAAATTTTCCTCTTCCCACCGAACCTCGCTAACTCCTGCTACATCTACATTTATCCTATCCATTTCCCTCTTTAAATTTTCTAAACTACCAACTTTTTAGACTTCTAACATTCCACGCTCCGACTCTAGAATGTTATTTTTTAATTTTCTGGTGACCCCTTCCTTAGTAGTCCCCACCCGGAGATCCGAACAGGGGACTAGTTTACCTCCAGGATATTTTATCAAGGAAAGCGCCTCCATCATTGCTATATGAAAATGCAGAAAGCTTCATTTTCTTGGAAAAAAGCAGCTGTATTTTTCCATTGCTTTCAGCTGCACAGTACTGAGAGGACTGAGTGATGTTGATACGGCCGTTGAAGTCGTCCTGACTTATGCCCTTAACTACTGAAAGAGATGCTATCCTCTTTCAGGAATCATTCCTTAGTCTGACTCTCAACAGATACCTCTCCAATATGGTTGCACCTTTGGTCCAGCTACTCTGTATCACTGAGCACTCAAGCCTCCTCACCAATAGTCTCATGATTCATTGAGGGAGGTTTTAAAAATATCAATTCAATTTACGATATATTCTCACCACATTACATATCCTTATTCCACGCAATAAACTCTGAAAATATGAATAACAAATATTTAATTCTTTCAAGGAAGTATTGTAATGCACACTTGAGTAAAATCATCTAGATATTCAAAACATAAGTTAGATCAAATTAATTGTATTCTGTCATACTATTATGATGTGTGAATGTAATTGTGTAGAAATATTCAAGCAGACTTATTTTACTGCCATCAATGAAATTTCTCTTTAGTTCCTGAATAAAACCTCAATCATCAATTTTTTTACTACCTGGTAGTTTCACAATACTGATTACAGAGATATTAAGAAAAGTCAGAGAGATTTAGCTGCTGGGAAATTTTAAGATACTAAAGTGTCAAATTGGAATTTATCAGTGTTAATAGTAAAATCAATATAACTAATCAAAAAGATAGTGATTTATGAACCTTCAGTTACAACTTTCAAAAACATTCCATGTTTTGTTTAGTATTCTATCCATCTTTATCAGACTTGAATCCTTTATTATTGCCTTTTGATCTAATCTTTGTACACTGGACATCTTTGATCATGGGTGTACAAGTGTTATTGATCCCATCCTTAAATAGTGTTTTATTTACATCAATCACATAGCCAGCATATTAATATTTTATCTATCAAATACTTTATTTGTTCTAATCTCTTTGTTTGGGATAGTATGATTTAAATAACTTAACGCCTAAGTTCTAGGGACAATAGAGAATGTTGTACATCAAGCTGGTTAGTTTTTGGTGAGAAATGTGTAACATGATCTAGCTGCATTAGTGAGAAGTTGATTGTAAATTCATCAATACAATCCATATGTGTTACAATATTTATATTCATAAAATTTACGTTAATGTGTTATTAACTTTGTTCAAATACAAACGTGTCTTTATCTCATTTAAGTCCTGTTTTTAATGAGTTCATGAAAATATTTTATATGTTTTTACCAACATAATTGCTAAAAGAATAACCTGATAAAACACCAACATAATTTTTTGTATAGCTAAAATTTGTATACTTTTTAACATTTTATACTCCATATTTCCGTATTATTATTTGGACCACCTCAGTTCTAAATACTAATAATGCTATTATGCTACACATATACTAAACTACAGTTTTTACATGCAATAATTAATAGAAATGTAATGGTAAGATGTTTCAATACAATTTTAATGTTACCTAACTAATAAATAAATGTAAAATACTTTTCACAGTTAATGTCGACACATGGATGGAAAATATATTATTGATGGTTAAGAACAGTGTAACAAAAGCAAAATCAGTAATAGACCTGTATTTTTCTTCAAGAACAATCTTTCCATCATTATTTTCAGGACGAGATCCAACAGAGCCAGCAATGAAACAGAGTTTTGAAAATCTGTAAGTATATCTTCAATAGTCCTGTATATTTTCATCTCATAAAAGAACTGTGGTCTTTAAAGCAGTAATTTTTTTAATTTAGGATTATTTATAAGAGAAATTTAAATTGATTCGTGCACTTCTATGTGAGTCCTATAAGAATCGAATTTAGTAAAGGAAAAAATTTTATCATGAACTGCAACTGTCAACCTTCAATTTTTTCTTATGAAATTATCATTATCAGTTTTAGTTTTATTTATGTTGCTAAACAAATTTTATAAATAAAAATCGCAAAAAGTATAAAAATCAGAAAGCTACTGAAAATCTCCTGATTTAAGTATAAAATCAACTGGAATAAAAATAATGTGTTATCACAAGAATTGAAAAATGTAGTTTGGAACATATTTGTTTTTTAACCTTTTAATTTAATAATTCAGAGCTTTTCAAAAGTTAATTTTTTGGGAAAATATAAAACCTTTTGAAATTAAAGCAGGTATAAGACAAAGAGGTGGTCTACCACTAATCTCTTTATCTCTGTTTATTAGAAGTTATCAGAGAGGGAATAAAAAACTTAAAATTTAAGAATTGATGAAAACATGAAAATGGAAACCAAACTTAAATTTCTGAATCTGAACATGTTAGCCTTTGCAGACAAGATAGTTATCCCAGCTAAAAATACAGAAGTAAAAATCAAAATTTAAAAATTAGAAGAACGGTCAAATTAAATCAGGCTTCAAATTTCCTACAAAAACACAAAATGGTTCTCAGATAGCAAAAATAAAACTCAAACAATAAAAATCTCAAAAGAAAAAAACAATTAAAAAAGTCCAAAATTTTAAATATCAAATTAATCTTAGAAAAAACAGGGATGAAAACTACAGTATAGAAGATGGAAACACCATATCAATAAATAAATATATATATATATATATACAAACTGGGTGGTCCATTTAAATTGAGACATCTATATCACAAAAACTACACATTTTAAGAAAAAATGTTTCCTACTACAGTTTTTCTATTTCAAAGGGGAAATACGTTCACCACTTATGTTGCCATTGATAAAAACAAATAAAGATCATTTCAAGGTCAACTCAATTTTTTTTAATAGGAACCTATATTTTATATTGCATAATAGAATTCTTTACAAAAAACTATTAAAATTTCACTTCAGACTTTTTTTTTCTAAAATTGACAGTTTTTAATTATTCATCATCAAAAATGCTGCAGGCCTATAAATTGGTGTTTTTAGTTTCATTAGCTCTGGCCCAGCTGACGTTTAATTTTAAATAAAAGGAAATTAAATTTTAAATAAAAAACAATCATTTAAAGGATAATGCATATTATGTCTGTTTACTGCTCCATAATTAATAAAACCTGATTTATCGGAAGAAGTAGATTTCCTGCATTAACGGAAACCCAGGTTATAGGAAGTGTTGAAGTCTTGTTTCCCCGATTACGGGATCCAGTGAGGGAAGAAATAATTGCGGAAGATATAGTTCCTTTCGGAGTACACGAACTAATTACAGCGGGAAAAAGAATGCGGCCTTATAAATGTCCCGGACCGGACAACATTCCAGTCGAAGTGGTGCGAATGTTGATTGAGGTGACTCCGATAACGTTGCTAAACGTGATGAATCATATGTTCTTCAACAACTACGTTCCAATGTCGTGGAAGACATCGAAATTGGTGTTGATCAGGAAGCCAGGCCTGGAGAATAGTCCCACATCCTTTCGACCTGTATGTTTATGCAAACTCTGTGAGAGGATGGTGGTAGCGAGATTAACACAAGAGATCCATAACACAAGAGATAAAGGAGATTTGAACGACAGACAATTTGGGTTTAGACCGGGTAGAGGTCGACTGTGGATCCAGTAAGCCAGTTAATGACGATAGTAGAGACTGCAGCAGAAGGAACTTCGCGAACTAAAAACATACCGGCGGTCGTTTTTATCGAGCTACATAACGCCTTTAACTCCGTTAAATGGGAGTCAATTTTCGAAGCTTTAAAACCAAAAGGAATTAGTGGTTATCTTCGCCGGATAGTACAGAGATATCTACAAGATAGAATAGTAGTTTATAACTTAAGAGACTCAACAATACAAGTTCAAGCTATGTGTGGGGTTCGCTCTGTCCTGGGCCCCGTTTTGTGGAACAGGTACATGACGGGGTGCCGTCAACCCCAATTGCATTTGCGGATGACCTTGCCTTGGTCATCACTGCGAGAACGGAAGAACAGCGGATGCAGAAGGCGGGAAGAGCTATAGATATGGTAGTAGAATGGATGGCAAGGAGGGGCTTGTGAGTTTCGCCCAACAACACTAAACTGTTAGTGATGGTGAGTCGGAGGAGGTTAAGACTAATTGACGTGAGGGTATCCCGTGTTGATAAATCAGTCTAAGTGAGTCAAATATCTTGGAATTTGGCTAGATAGGAGGAGTTCTTACATAGTTCACATTAGAGAGACATATGACAAGGCGGAGGTTACAGTGAAAAGGCTTAATAGATTGTTGAGCAAAAAAATGTTTGGTTTACCCAGTTCCTGACCGGCCACGGTTGTTTCCCCCTGTATATGCACGGAAGAAGAAGGGTGGAGAACCCGGCATGTCCGTATTGCGGCGAGGAAGATTCGGCAGAGCACGTTGTCTTTAGTAGTAGGAATTGTATCCAGGAAAGACAAAATTGTGAAGCAAGAGTAGGCAGACTTACTGTGGATATATTATATGGACTATGCTTAAAGGAGAACATGAATTTGAGACGGTAAAGAGCTTTATTACGGCTTTACTGCAAAGGAAGGACCAGGAAGCGAGGGGGTAGGGACAGCCCTCCGTGGAGCCGTCACTCGTCCGTGTGTGCACGGGTGGGCCGCAGCGATGAAGCGATGGGACTCCTGAGCCTAAGTGGAATGGCGGCTTAGGTAAGGGAATGAGTAAAGGACCAAACTGGTGTAAAAGACCAAACTGGTGGGAGGGCCAGAAATGGTTCTCCAATTAGAGCGGCAAAAAACAAGTTAAGACCGAGTCCCGGCTACTTAGGCGGGGACCCGGAACGGAATAGCCGGGCCCGGAATTACCCCTATCCTCTCAGTTAGAGGCAGGCAAGAAGGAATAAAAATAAAGATCCAATCGGCAGCCTGACCTGCCATGCCAGACGTACAGACGGTAATTGAGGATGGACGTTTGAGTTAAAGGACATCCCCCTGAGCTGAGAGATACTCCACCATTCGTGCAGTACAGGAAGTTATTTTTTTACATCACAAAAAGACTGATAAATAACAAAATAAAGCAATTACTTCTATTTCAATAGAAACACTGGTTGTGAGCACTAGACACATTGTGGACATGAAGTTTTGTTGTTTATTTGTAAAAATGGTGTAATAATCACTGAACTTGAAGAAAATATAAATTGCAAAAAGAATGAATCGATTGTTAGTTTAATTTGTTAATTACCCTAATTAAGTAAATGTACCATTGTGAGTTCTACTATCATCTTAAAAAGTAACTGAGTTATATTTTTTTCTTTTAAATGAATCAACTTTTAAAGATTACATTACATTAACCTTCTACCTTTTACTTTCACAATTAATCTAATTATATCATTAACTCGTATTCATTTTTTTTTCAGATACATTGCTATTCTTCCAGGTTTAACCCCAGATTGTCATAGAGCAATATTTATGAAAATTATCTCTCCAGAACCTGATGACTATAATTTAGAAGCACAAATGAAACGATGTCTTATGATGATGGAAACATACCTCCGAGAAGGTGTTGATTTTACGGGTATTATTGTAGTACATGATTTCAAATATCTTAAATTAGGTCATCTCACTCAGTTCAACATTCAATTATTAAAAATGATGTCAGCAGGCATGGTAAGAAAAACTGCAACTATTCTTTTTTAATCATAAATCTTTAAGATAATTTTAATTTTAAGATCGTAATACCTTTAATATCAGTTGATGGAGTAAACTCTTATTTAATTTTACAAAATTAAATAAGGAAGAATAAGTAAAAATAAATAAATGTGTAAATCACCAAGCAAAAAAGGCAGAAAATGATGAAAAACAAAGAAAAATGATGTAAAACTAAAGAAGAAAGGAGCAAAATAAAGATAAAGTCAAAGATTATAAAAATATCAAAATAAGAGGAAAAAGTTGAGATCATTTGAGGAGAGGAACACTTTATCACATGTACAGTAGCATGAAAATTAATCCAAACATAGATGTTATTAAATAAAAAGTAACTTTATTAAGAAAAAAATATATACCTGTACAATTTGTGAATATCTAGTAATTACTATGTCCTCCTTTATTCTTAATCACTTCACATACATGATTTGGTATCAATTAAACAAGTATACGGCACATTTTTTTTATTTCTAAATTATAAAACCATATGAATATTATTGCTTTAATGAGGTACCAATTTTTGCGATACAATTCATTTCATTCATTATATTTATTACACACATTACATTTCATTGATTACAGTTCATTTGAGTTGTTTTTTTGACTACTGCCTAAAGCTTTTCAATTGGGTTTAAGTCTGGAAAGTTGCCTGGCCTCGGGAACACTTTAATGTTTCGTTTTTCAAAAGAGTTTTCCATTTTTTTGGCAGTATGTCACAGCACCAAATTTTTTTGGAACACTGTTGCTTTGTGGGAATTTGTTTTGAAGTTGTGTGTTAAGCCTTTCCCTAAGAAATAATACCACTTGTTATATCCATCACTTTTCAACATATCATGAACTGGATGTAATGAACAAGAGCCATCAAATTTGAAACAAACCCAAAAACTCAGAGAAAGTTCTGAAAAGCTTATTGCTCTTTGAATACAATCTTCTGTATTTCAGGTACACACATTACAGCCTAAGAATAAACTGAGACAAATCGTGTAAAGCAACAAATTTAAGAACCTCCTCTTTTACTGAGCAACAATGCACTATACACAAAGATTTTTTACTTATAGTAGTACTTATGTATTAGAGTACAACTACTATTTATAGCAATATTTTACTTTGATACTATCTTTAATCTCCCACAATTTTAGTTATATAAAACTAAGTAACTGGTTTATTAGTTATGGTGAGGTCATGGTATCTCAAAACAAAAACAAAAAATGGTTTTATTTAAGAAGTGATGTATTTAAATGCATTATTATTTACATATCTTCTTTGTATTTAATTAAAATATCTTACCTCTAAGTTAATAAAAATGTTGTTTTATCTTTAGATTTATCTACATATGATTTTTCACAAAAAAGAAATTAATGACAAAAGAAACAGCATGTGTTTTATGGATCTTGAGATAAATTTACAATTACTAATTAGCTGGCATTATATAACAATGAAATTTTAAATTGACTCATATAAAAAAGACATTAACCTATAAAGACATTAACCTCAATATTCAAATTGTATATATAGCATATAATTACTAAGATTCAACCGCTTGAACAATATGAAATTACATGCACACCAAATATGAAGAAAAAAATAATAAATATTAAACCAGCTAACGCAATAAAGATCACATATATTATTTAATTGAGTTTAAGACAGCTGCCATTAACAGTGAGTGATACCAGGTCTTTCACTGAAGAGGAATTGACAATAATCTCCAAATAACCTTATGAAGAAAAGTTCCATTAATTTAAAGAAAATCTTTAATATTTAACAGTTTAAAGTCAGCATTAATATTTTCATCATTAACATTAATCATTAGGTATTAATGTCAATAATGGTAAGTATCAGTATCAGTAAGACTGGAAATATCAAGTGATTCAATCGAAAAAAATGAAAAATTTAAGAAAAAACTTGTTACATTCTGATTGTGTACATTAATAATTAAGTAAGAACTGAAATGGAAAAAAAAATTAATAAATGAATTTTAGTGCATGGTGGAATGCAAAAAGGAATTCCCCTCCCTCAAAGTGTGTGTGGGGGGGGGATGAGAGAGAGAGTGTGTGTACTTACATTAGTTTCTAAAAACTATTTTTTTTTCTTAGAACTTTCATTATGACAGTGCAGTCAGCAATTAGTTATTTATTAATATGCAGATTTTGAAAATGAAAAATATTATCAAACTTATTAAAAATAATTACTAATGCCTTTTGTTTCAGAAAGCATATCCATTTCGTATTCCTAAAACAATTATAATGAATGCTCCAGCACATTTTGATGCTCTCATGACAGTTACCAAACCATTCATTAATGCCAAAGTTATGGCTCGAGTAAGTATCTCAACAATTCAAATTCAAATTTTCCCAGTTTAGTATCATACCTTACAATTTTACAAGAAATATAAAAAAATAAACATTTATTATTTAAATCAATGAATCTATATAAAATTTTATTGTGGGCATTTTACATTAACAAAATAATTAAAAAAAAAGCTCATTTCATTGTTCTTTAAGTATAGAAAAAGCACCTTAAATAAAAAAGAATCTTAATAATAACTCTGGCTCTGCAACTCACAGATTTACAAACACTGCAATTTTTTTACCAATATAATGTTTATAATTTTATTTTAACAATAAGATCAAACACAATACATTATGAATAGAAATCAATTAGTAATATTCATTAAAACATGGCCACAGTATTACAAATGTAATACACTAATATTATTTAATACTAAAACCAATGTTGCTACAATTACTTCATTCCTTAACAGAATAAATTAATTTAATAACATAAATATGTTTGAATGACTGAAAAGACAGATTAACATCATATTTTGTACTTTTTTGCAGGTGAAATTATTAAAAGACACTGAAAAATTATCAGATGAATTACCAAAAGAAATGGTTCCATTAGATTATGGAGGAGTAGCACCTAGTCTTGAAGAACTAAACAGTAAGAATTTCTTGATTTCATAAATAATATATTATTTTGGCCTCATACATACTCAATAAACAGGCCCACACATTGAGGATGCATCAATTTGCGTATAAACGCATGTAGGATACACTCAGCACCAGATAAGTTTGAAGTGAGTGTAAGCAAGATGATGAACATTGGAATGGGGTGAATTAATTCAACTAATCCTTGTACTATTAAAATTCTCTCAATTAATACCAACACCTTTTATGATTTGATAAGGGTATCCTCTTTTCTGTTTTACATAAATAAAATATTGGGATACAAATGATTACCAAGTTACTAATACATATAGACAAAGTAACACATATAGACATGTAACACAAAGTTCTCCCAGGATCTTCATATACCTATTTTACTCATGAAGATAATAGAAAATGTTCATCATATCCTAAAATCCTTCAATTCTGAGTTACAGCTAGTGAAAGATTTCACTCAGATTTCAGCTACTCCGGTGAAATGAAATAATACTGAAATTTTTAAGTCATTATTTAAAACCATCGGGTTAGTCTAATGGTGAATGCATCTTCCCCAATCAGCTAATCTGAAAGTCGAGAGTTCCAGTGTTCAAGTCCTAGTAAAAGCAGTTACTTTTATACGGATTTGAATACTAGATTGTGGATACCAGTGATCTTTGGTGATTGGGTTTCTCAATTAACCACACATTTCAGGAGTAGTTGAACTGAGACTGTAAAAAACTACACTTCATTTACACCCAAGCATATCATCCTCATTCATCCTCTGGAGTAATACCTGAACGGTAATTCCCAGAGGCTAAACAGGAAAAAAGGAAGGACATTAATTAAGGGGCGCAATTAGTGATTTCTTATAGTTTTGTCTTGAAAAATCAAATAAAATAAGTTCTTAAAACTGTACCTGCAATAGTTTTTGAGAGATCTGGGGTGAAAACCAATAAATTGGATTAAAAACCCCTGTTTTTTTTATATTTTACGTACAATAACTTTGTTAAATGGGTAATAAACACAAAATTGCAGTCTATAAATATGTATTATAAAAAAAATTTTTATCTAACTAATATTTATTTATTTATTTTTATTTTACAATTATTGTGTAATTTCATTCTTTTTTTTTAATTTTTTAACAGTAAATTTTGTTTTAAAAATTTTTTACATCACCAAAAAAGAACTTAGTTTTTGTTTACATTAAATGAGTACTTTTCTCACAAATGTAATAATGTATTGTTTCTAAATAAATTTGAATTTTTCTAAATTTCTTTCTTTTATTCAACTTGTCTTATACAATTTTGTTCAGAATTTAATTTTTGTCCTAAATTCATCCTTAATTAACGTCTGAAAAGTTTCAGTATGCTCTTATTTTACCAGGGTGCTTGAAATCTGAACAAAATCTTTCACTAGCCATAACTCATAAACAAAGCATTTTAGGACATACGTTTATATGAACTACTTTTTCCATTATTTTCATGAGTAAAATAGATTATGAAAGTCCTGGGGGAAATTAGTGATACATTCTGCATATATATATATATATATATATATATATATACACTGGGTGATCATATGAAAATTTATCACATTTATTATTCAACAGCTATCAGTCCAATCATATTTCTGCTTGCCGGCATGTATATCATTCTCGAGGGGAACCTTTTTAAAATTACTTTTAAAGGGGTGGAAACCACCCTCTTGCTGCACCTACCCTAACTCAAAAATCTTAAATGGCAATGGTAACATTTAATTGCATTAATTGAAAACCCGGAAAAAAAAATTAATTTTGGTGAAAAGAAAATTAAACTCTGCCCACCCCTTCACTCAGTAGATGCGAAAAACCATTTGGAATAGTACTTTTTTTAAATTTCAGTCCAACAAAAATAACTATAAAATTATGTGATATTACTTCTTAAACCATTTGAAATAATCATAATATATGGATTAAAACTGAAAATTATTTTTTAAATTACCAACACAAAATATTGCCCTTAAATATTTTCTAAATTTTCAGCAGTTGAATACTTATTTTTTTAAATGAGATGATGTAGCTTGTGACACGTCATTGGAAGGCCCTTTGAATGACAAGTAATATGGCACAAATAAAATAAAAATTGGTTCACTGATATTGAAGTTATGATTAAGTGTGGTTTTTTAGGTTGTGTTGAGATACAGTGTTACTGACCCAAAGCATTAGGTCTGAAATTGTCCGGTCTTCTTAAAAACATGGGTTTTAGGTTTCTCTAGCATTGAAAAAACTTACCAGTAAACAGAGCATTATAACATCAGTTAAACATGCAAAAAACCAATAATAAAGTACCTACTTCTTTGCTGGCAACATGTTGAAAAATTGATTACCTTGTTATTATAACAGGTTATAATTTTCTACTAATTATTGAGATCTTAGTTTCTATGGTAAATTTTTGCAAATTGTTTTCTTTCATTGTGTAATTAGTGGCAAAAAGTATTTATTGTATTAATTTCATCATCAGCAGTAGTCAAATGCAGGACCTCCGAATAAAAGTCTGAGATGCTACCACTCCACCACGGAGATCAACTTGTTAAATTAGATAATAATAATAATAGTTCTTGTCAAAGAGTATCACAGTTTTCAAGAGTATTATACATCACATTTACTCACTCGTGCTTATACTCACATGCATATATATATATGCATGTTTGTTTGTATGTGTGTGTGTGTCTGTGTCTGCACACACGTGCATGCATGGTTCCTGCAAATGTTCTTGTATCGATGATGAATGTGCATCCAGACGGTTCAATGAAGTATTCAGTCAATCACAGCTGTTTAGTTTGCATACTCCTGGGTCTCTGTGCTTATGATGTAGATGTTTTGTTAATATCTATGATATTTCGTTTATTTATTTGAAAGTAACAGTAATCTTCTTTCCTGAAAACTTGGCATTTTTGTTAAAGTTGGTTGATATATATTAATATCATGCACTTTCAGTTATTAAATGTGTTTCTGATTTTTTCTGTATCTTATGTAGCATGCTCTGTAAGACAAGGGAGTAAACCTTAACGTCAGTCAGATGTTTTATTATGTTGAGTTTTCAGTGTAGTTATTGACCGACAAGCATGTATATTTTGAATGATTTAACATACATAAGAAAATTGCATGTTTTATCCTATAGAAAGATTAGATGTATTATAGATAAGAATTTCAGTTGTATTGGGTTTTCAATACAACTTTAAAGGTGTTATAAGTTTTGGATGTAATAAAATTAAATGATTTGTTTTACTCAGATTCTGTGATGAAATGTAAATTTGTTGATGGATATTAAAAATGAGTGTGACATTACCTTACACTTCCTTTGTTCAGAAGTATGATGTTATCGTCATAGCAATACCATTATAGCACACTGCCCGTTTCTCATTATTTGATATTGATTTTTTCAACAAATTTTTTTTTTTCTGGAATTTCCAGCAGCAATAATATAAATTAATTTCAAATAAGTCAAATTCATTTCCATCAGTTTTGTTGATTCCATATATTTATATGGCATATCACTTAAGAGTTCATGGTTATTTAATTGGTATTGATAAAATTCCAGCTAGTTTTTTTTTTTTTTTAAATAGATGTTACAGATGTTATTATTGTCCTTCTTAAAAGTTTATTTTACAAAGCTTTCATAAACGTTTCCCAGCTGCCTTAAAACTTTCACTGCTATTTCTTTTTAAAATAGAAGTACTATTCCTAAGTAAATTTGTAATTGAAATGTAGGTTTGTTCTATACTCCAGCAGAAAACACGATATTAATTATTATTTAAGTTCATTTAACTCATCTTGGCAATGTTTCAGATCACTGGAAAGATATCCTCATGAAGCAAAGGCCATACTATGCTGCAGTTGATGGACTTAAAACAAATGAATCACTTAGACTTGAGAAGAAATATACTCAGACAGAATTTGGTGAATCCGGATCATTTAGGAAGCTTGCAGTTGATTAAAAATCCAGAAATAGAACTTCATCTCTAGCCAATTCCACTCTATCACACATTTACTAACTGCTAAGCAACTACAACAACAAATCAGAATAAAAAATATATCTAGTTTAAAATTTCTAAAATATAAACTGTCAATATGTTATCATTATTTATTATATCATTATTTATTTTATTTTCAAAAACCATTTTAAAAAATCCTCAAAAAAAAACTATATTGTATATGTAGAACTTTATGAAACAATAGTAATTCACCCAAAAATAAGAATTTATTCTTATGTCTTAGTACTAGCTTTATTATATGTACATCGATTCACAAATTAATAAGTCAAAAAAAATTTTGCAAAAAATATCATCTATCTGATGGTTTTGTAAACTTAGTTTTATTGTTAAAAATTTTATTAAGCAATAGCAACATTATTTTATTACTAAAAAGTGTTTTATTCCATTAATGCTTTATCCTAATCTACAACTCTACAAATTTAGTCATAATAAACTTACATTATTTTTCTCAATTATATAGATTATAAACATATATACCGCTGTACCTAATGCACAATTATAAGCTTATTAGAGTCTTAGACTATACATTACAGCATGAAATTAGTGTTGGGGGAAAAATTAAAGCTTGAGGATAAAACAAAATGGCATTCAAGCAGTAATAATTTTGGTCAATTGATTGAAAGAGGGGAAAAAATTCTTGTCTGAAGAAACAAGTAATTTTCACTTTGACCATGGTAGCAGCGTTCTCACATATGACTCTCTGCAGTAATATATACTCCATTCATACTAACATAAAACTAATAGTGGAAAAATTTTGTACTGTATTTAGTTAGCTTATAAATGAAGATTAAACAAACATTACGTTTGTGTGAGTGAGTTCGTCATGATTCTGCTGAGTCACGTCCCATGTAACAGTGCCGATTCACAACATGGCCATACCTATATACTCTTAAAGCACTATAATCATTACCCATATATCAGTCACCATATAATTAGTCACACAGTAATCATATAATCAAATGTTTTATAATGTTGTCTTCTCAGTTCTATTAAAAACCTTGATCTTTTGTTCTCGTTTTCAATTTTTGTGTTTCTCTTATTTATTTATTCTAATGTTATTTAAAGTTAATACAATACAATTTTTTAAGTTTACTGAAACATGAGTGTACTGTATTCTTAGATTTGTATCTGTACAACTTGAGCGATACCATTATTTTGACACCATGTCTGATACCGATGCAGTTGATAATAGTGCATGATTATTGATATGCTCTCCAAAAAAGGGCCATGAAAAAAGCCCTTAGGCATGCGGAAAAGTACATCATTTAAATGCTAACAAAAGCAAATTATAGAGTAATCCAACGGCGTTGATTTGGGATGTTGTTATAAAACTGTTAACATAGAGGAAGTTGTACTGCTTCAATGTACAATGTGATTTTTGAATAGGTTTACTAATGAATTATAGTCTCCTAATAAAACCAAACTCCACAAGTCAACTCAAGAAAAAGCTGACGATTTTGATAAAAACACGATTTGTAAAAAAGTACATGAATTTTATTTTCAAAACGAACTGGCAACAATAGACAAAAGTGTTACGAATTGTAAATGACGATAACGATCTATCAGATTTCCGAAGAACAACTTTTTATAAATTGTTAAACAGTATGAATTTTAAGCATGATAAACGGGGTCGGGAAACTACTTTAATTGACAGGGATGATATAATTATTGGCGAAGACATTACTTCACTGAAATAAAGAAAATGAGGCAAGAAGACCGTAAAATATATTATATGGATGAAACTTCGATCAAGGAAGGCCACACAAAAAGTTTCGTTTGGAAAGATAAAACGGTAAATTCATTAAATAAGCCCCTGTGAATTCCTTAAATAAGTTTTCTATGCGGTTTTCTTATTGACCGCCATCACGGTTAATAATCCATGGCTTTAGGCTCCATCAGGTAAAGGTAAACGTCTCATAATTACACACATCGGCAGTGATACCGGATTTGTCAATGGTGGTTTCTCAGTTTTTAATCTAAATCTACAGGAGACTATCATAGCAAAATGTACGGCATGTCTTTTGAGGAATGATTTAGCGATGTGTTATCTCTTCTGGAAGATAATTCAATTAACATACCTTTATTGATGTAAAAACGAAATAATTCCAGCCATGTCTTGGAAAACGTATGATATAAAAATCCAAATACCAATTACTGCAAACAGTTTGGCATATTAAAAGCAATTTTAATGTATATAAAATTGATGAGTTAGCAAGATCCAATGGTAAAACCGTGCTTCGATCACATACATGATTTAAAGTTATCCAAAAATAGTCTGAAATGCTTGCTTTCTGGCTAAAAGTATGGAATCTTCTTCAAAGGAATTCAAAGATATGTAGTTACCATAATTGACAATCTTTATTTAAAACTATTTTTCTGAAGAAAATGGCTTAGTGTTTTATAATGACATTTCTTCTGCTATGGAGACACTTTGTAATGAACATAACCTGACAGACTGGTCCTTGTTCATTGATTTATCTAACATTAGTTTAAAAGCTGTGCTTTTAAATCATGGTAATAATTTCCTATCAGTATCTGTGGCTCGCTCTACTAGTATGAAAGAGACATTTGAAAACTTAAAATTTATATTGGAAAAGCTTCAATATGCAGTGTATGGAATGGAATATTTGTGGCGATTTGAAAGTAATTGCACTTATTCTTGGTCTGCAGCTTGGTTACACAAAGTTCTGTTGTTTTTTTGTGTGAATGGGACAGAAAAACCATTTCATTAGAAAAGAATGGCCTTAATACGAATCACTCATCCCTCAACAGAAAAATGTGAAACATGACCCCATTGTGTACTCCTAAAAATGTGTATCTACCTCTGTTAGATATCAAACTAGGATTAATGAAGAATTTTGTCAAGGCAAAGTTTGTATAAGAATTGAATCCACTGGAGAAAGCAGCTTGGCAAGCATTAAAAAATGTTACTCACAGTTTTTGGGAAATCAAAAGGCGGAAAATTACCATGATATTGTCAATGATCTTATAAAAATTTGGGTTGTAATATGTCCTTAAACGTACACTTCCTCTACCCACACCTAGATTTCTTCCTGAAAAATCTTGGCACAGTGAGTGATGAGCAGAGGGAACACTTTCATCAGGAGATTTAAGCCATGGAAAAGAGGTATCAAGGCAAATGGAATCCTAATATGCTGGCTGATTATTGTTGGACCATCAAGAGGGATGCTCTACAGGTGAAATATGGCAGAAAATTGTAATTTCTTACTTTCTAGGTAAGTCTTTACTTTCTAAGCAGTAAGTATTAAAATATTTGAAATTATAAATGCCTGGCTATCAGAAACCTTGCATGATGGGAAAAAACCAATGTCATAATTGAATTCAGGAGAAAAAATACTATCAGAATCAAACATTTTTCTTCCTGAGACAAAAAAAATCCTTTTTTGTTCCCCAGTGTTATTAAACCTCAAACTCGAGTGCACATTCTTATTGTTTTCTGTTTTTTTCTGGGCAAAAAACATTTCTGCATTATCATCGCCCTGACATATTTCTTGTAGTAAACAAAGATATATCACATTGTACATCTCAAAGTAATATAATAACCAACTGCTTTATAGCAATTGGCATGAACAGCTGAAACTCACTACAGTAATTTAAATACTTGAATGTAAGCGGACAGCCCTAAGAAACCATAAAACTAAAGATAGAAACACTTCATTATCCCCTAAAATGATTTGTATATAGGCCCTAGGTTAAACTTGTGACACAATACCACATAACAGATACAATCCACAAGGATGTGATGTACTGTCAGTTGGCAGTCGCAGCAAGCACAAACTGGTGCAAGTCATCAGATATCCATGAATGAGCCTACAGTTACCTGTTCGCAAATGGCAGATAATAACCTCCTCTCAACAGTTATTTTTGCACAAGTTCCACAGTAAAACATTGTTCTTAATTGGGTAAAGTTTGTTGTTCATGGTAGCATTCCAATCACTTTACCCACTCATCAACTTCCCGCTTCAGGAAACATACAAGATCATTAGGAGCAATGCGATCGGTGAAAGGATTATCAACACCTTTCATTAAACACAAGCACAAATCTCAGTAAACAAAGTTGAATTCGTTTTTACCAAACAAAACCTATTTTTGTGTTCAGCCTGTATCTGAACTCAAAAGCCTCACAGTTCCTGAATTATTTACTTTCTTGCTCCCTGTTAATATAGAATATTCACAGATTAGTGTATTTGAATTCTATTAAAAAATAAATAAATTGCTTCTTCAGCCAATTTAATTTTTCATTCGATAATTTTACAACTTAAAAAAAAAATTCTTAAATTTATAAGTATATTTTATTGTTTATAATTTTACATAATATTTATCAATAAACTATGGGATTTTTGAAACCATATGAAATTAGATAATAATATAATATTATAATAATATATGTCAAATAAATCGGTGGAAATTTTGAGAAGCTTGAGGAAGAGGAGGTAAAGAAGATTTTTGAGGAGGACATCGCAAGAGGTCTAAGTAAAAAAGATAAGGTAGAAAATGTAAAAGAAGAATGGGAGAATGTTAAAAAGGAAATTCTTAAATCAGAGAAGCAAACTTAGGCGGAATAAAGAGAACCGGTAGAAAACCTTGGGTTTCAGACGATATATTGCAGCTGATGGATGAACATAGAAAATATAAGAATGCTAGTAATGAAGAAAGTAAAAGGAACTTTCGACAATTAAGAAATGCTATAAACAGGAAGTGCAAACTAGCGAAAGAACAGTGGATTAAAGAAAAGTATTCAGAAGTGGAAAGAGAAATGAACATTAGTAAAATAGACGGAGCATACAGGAAAGTTAGGGAAAATTTTGGGGTACATAAATTAAAATCTAATAATGTGTTAAAACAAAGATGGTACACCAATATATAATAGGAAAGGTAAAGTCGATAGATGGGTGGAATATATTGAAGAGTTATATGGAGGAAATGAATTAGAAAATGGTGTTATAGAGGAAGAAGAGGAAGTTGAAGAGGATGAAAGGGGAGAGACAATACTGAGATCTGAATTTAAGAGAGCATTAAAAGATTTAAATGGCAGAAAGGCTCCTGGAATAGATGGAATACCTGTAGAATTACTGCGCAGTGCAGGTGAGGAAGTGATTGATAGATTATACAAACTGGTGTGTAATATTTATAAAAAAGGGGAAGTTCCGTCAGACTTCAAAAAAAGTGTTGTAGTCATGATACCAAAGAAAGCAGGGGCAGATAAATGTGAAGAATACAGAACAATTAGTTTAACTAGTCATGCATCAAAAATCTTAACTAGAATTCTGTACAGAAGAATTGAGAGGAGAGTGGAAGTGTTAGGAGAAGACCAATTTGGTTTCAGGAAAAGTATAGGGACATTGGAAGCAACTTTAGGCCTCAGATTAATAGTAGAAGGAAGATTAAAGAAAAACAAATCAACATACTTGGCATTTATACACCTAGAAAAGGCATTCGATAACGTAGACTGGAATACAATGTTCAGCATTTTAAAAAAATTAGGGTTCAAATACAGAGATAGAAGAACAATTGCTAACATGTACAGGAACCAAACAGCAACAGTAATAATTGAAGAACATAAGAAAGGGAGTCCGACAAGGATGTTCCCTATCTCCGTTACTTTTTAATCTTTACATGGAACTAGCAGTTAATGATGTTAAAGAACAATTTAGATTCATAGTAACATTACAAGGTGAAAAGATAAAGATGCTAAGATTTGCTGATGATATAGTAATTCTAGCCAAGAGTAAAAAGGATTTAGAAGAAACAATGAACGGCATAGATGAAGTCCTACGCAAGAACTATCGCATGAAAATAAACAAGAACAAAACAAAAGTAATGAAATGTAGTAGAAATAACAAAGATGGACCACTGAATGTAAAAATAGGAGGAGAAAAGATTATGGAGGTAGAAGAATTTTGTTATTTGGGAAGTAGAATTACTAAAGATGGATGAAGCTGGAGCGATATAAAATGCTGAATAGCACAAGCGAAATGAGCCTTCGGTAAGAAATATAATTTGTTTACATCAAAAATTAATTTAAATGTCAGGAAAAGATTTTTTAAAGTATATGTTTGGAGTGTCGCTTTATATGGAAGTGAAACTTGGACAATCGGAGTATCTGAGAAGAAAAGATTAGTAGCTTTTGAAATGTGGTGCTATAGGAGAATGTTAAATATCAGATGGGTGGATAAAGTGACAAATTAAAAGGTATTGCGGCAAGTAGATGAAGAAAGAAGCATTTGGAAAAATATAGTTAAAAGAAGAGACAGACTTATAGGCCACATACTAAGGCATCCTGGAATAGTCGCTTTAATATTGGAAGGACAGGTAGAAGGAAAAAATTGTGTAGGCAGGCCACGTTTGGAATATGTAAAACAAATTGTTAGGGATGTAGGATGTAGAGGGTATACTGAAATGAAACGACTAGCACTAGATAGGGAATCTTGGAGAGCTGCATCAAACCAGTCAAATGACTGAAGACAAAAAAAAAATGAAGTTAGCAAATGTAACAATATTATAAGAAAGAATTTAAATTCTAATTTTAGTGGATTGGTGATTTTTAGGATACAGGAGAATAATAAAACTTTCTGGTTATCTGGCATTTCCAGTAACAGAGAAAAAGCCAGGTTTAGATATTATACTTATTCCCTTTTGGTCAAGTTGACAGTAAACAAAAATGTAATTTGGTATAAAGAAGAGTATATACAACTTCTTATGATTTAACTGTGCAGACAGATCAAATGATAGTATTAATAAATTAATCTTCTTCAAAATATTCTGAGGAAAAACAATCACAGTTCTTCCCAAACCAATTAAATATTATTATATTCATTGTTCAGATAATAGTAGAGTTATTAGCTTATTATAAATAGCTTTATACAACTTATTATACCGCAAAAAAACTGACAACGTTCACATCAGATGAAATAACAGTGTTTTTCTTTCCCGACATTTTTTTTAAAACTGAAGAAACTATAATAGCATTCTGAAGCTATGAATATGCTTAAGTAAAAAACAGCTGTGTATATCTGCGCGTGTATATATATATATATATATATATATATATATATATATATAAGAAATATTAATATGTTATTAAATGACATAAATACACACACACGCACATGCACATGTGTGCGCATCTATTCAGAAAATAACTGAGCATTTTTAATTATGTACCAATGGAGGTATATAGTGACATGCAGTTGGCAGCATTGTGTTCAATATAACCTCCTCTATAACCACATGTTATTCGATTGTTGACATCTCATTTAGTTTTTGTGTTTTAATAAAAGTGCAATGTGTTTAAGTGTTAGTAGTGATTTTTCAAGAGCAATGATACAATGTAAAATTTTGCATGAAACTGGGAAAAACTTTCACATAAATGTTTTAATTTTTGAAACAAGCTTATGGAGATGATGCTCTGGGTCGTATGTAATGTTACGAATGGTTTTCACAATTTAAAAGTGGTACTCGGTCAATTGAAGATTACCCTCAACCAGGAAGGTCTTAGATTTCAACTGACACCCAGAAAATCTATGATCCAGTGTGTGCAAATTACTGATCGACTGTCAAGAGTTTAATTGGTAGAAGAGGTAAGAATTAGATCATGCCACGATATTTTGACTGAAAAATTAACATACATCACGTTGCAGCAAAGTTGGTTCCTCATATGATGACCAAACAGCAGAAAGAATATTGAGTGAACAAAAGTTTAATCATCACAATGGATTAATTAGCAAAATATCTCCACGCCCCAAGAAAGCACATCAGTCTCAATCCAATGTCAAACTGATTCTCTCTGGTTTTATTTTGATTTTAATGGAATTGTGCATTTTGAGTTCTTGTAAGGAGAAACAGTGAATTATGTGTATTATCAATGGGTTTAACAATGGTTACATGAAAAAATCCACAGTTTGTCAGTTTTGTGCCAAAAATCAGATGACTGTCCTCCTGCAGCCTACTTACTATTTTTTCTTATTTTGAAATTAAAATCAGTGATGAAAGGACGCCATTTTGAGACTACCAATGTGACATTAAGGCAAATTCATCATGGACCTTAAAGGCCATTTCAAATGAAGCTTTCCAGGACTGCTTTGCAAAGGGGAAAGACCGCTGGGAAAACGTATGAATTGGGGAGGGGAGCACTTTAAAGGGAATAATCTGTAAAATTTATAATAAAGATTAAAAAAATAAAGTTCACTTATTTTCTGAACAGACCTCGTGTGTGTGTATGTATATATAATATATTAGTATTTATAAACCACCAGATACACACATATACAGCAAGATTAATCTAATAAGGCCTTTTCAAATCCTATAGAATCATCATCAGTTATTAAAAACTAAAACTATCATTAGCGTTGAGCTATTATATCGCTTTAATATTGGAAGGACAGGTAGAAGGGAAAAAATGTGTAGGCAGGCCACGTTTGGAATATGTAAAACAAATTGTTAGGGATGTAGGATGTAGGGTATACTGAAATGAAACGACTAGCACTAGATAGGGAATCTTGGAGAGCTGCATCAAACCAGTCAAATGACTGAAGACAAAAAAAAAAAAACTCTAATTAGCATATATAAAGATCAAACAATTTTTACAATTTCAAACAAAAAAAAAGTCAAAACTAAATGGAAGGCATATTTTATGTACTGGTTAAATGTAGAACATTTTGAAATATAATATATATATATATATATATATATATACTATGTACTTATAATGCACATGCAGCCAAGGATATGGATATCCTCACTGGAGGAAGCAAACTTAGCAATAAAAAACATCAAAAGGATAAAATCTGCGGCCCATATTAAACACAAAGTGAATATGTTAATTGATGAAATTTATTCAAGAAAAGAATTATTGGAAGGTAGTATAAGACACTTCCCCATAAATTACTGTATAATTAATGACATATAACCAACTCAGTAATAATTACCAAATAAGCAACCAACTGTCCTATTGTTTAGTTACAACAACCGACTACTTTGGTTCGGCATGCCTACATACAAAAATAGCAAACTGATTAAACACTGCAGAAATTAATACAGAGGAAGATGAACTGCAATTTACAGGTAAAAATAAAGTAACAAAATCAAATTAATTTATAATTTATTCAATATTCATTAACTAAATTATTAGAGTTTATAATATGATACAATATTTTTTGGTTTATGTATTAACAAGTTTTTTTAATTTTTGAATAATCAATTATCATTCAACAGAAGCCTGATTATATTTTTGAATACTTTTAGATCACATTTTTTATCACATTTAAAAAATGTAGCAATTCAAGAATAATAAAAGTAACATTTAAGATTTAAAATATCAAATAATGTTATAATATATAATTAAAGAAAAAACCTATCTTAAAACTTTCTGAACTGGATTTATAAATAATATTACAATATACACATATATATTGAGAAAAAATAACTCCAATACTCATCATAAATAAAATCAAGTGTGAAAATATTTTCATGACTATTTTTATTTAACATTATACTTCACAATAGAAACAAGTAGAATTTTATGAAACTATTTTAGGATCATATTAAATGAATTAATATTTCAATTTCAAAATAAATAGTAAACATAAATTATAGAAAAACAAGCAATGGACAAACGAAAAAATGAAAAATATACACAGTATATCTAGAATATCATTAAGTGAAAACAGTACTGAGCTAACAGAGTAGCAAATAGAGCATAAAACTAGGTTGCAGAAGAAACATTTTGAGTCAGAAAATTATATTGCTCGAAAAAAGTTATCTGATAAATCTCATTTCTTGATACTAAAATGCACTTAAGGATAAATCATACATCCCAGCGATAATAACACAGGTCTACCAATAATCAACGAAAAAATATACTATTATTACAATTAACTACTACTGAACAGATTTCTCTAAGCAAAATAAATACAACTTAATTATTAAAAATATATATATATTTACATTACAATATATTCATTAATATTAATTACATAATATAATACTTTGTTTTATAATGCGTTTATATTATATGCATTTATATTATATTCAAAATCAAAATAATTTTTAAACCAGTTAAGAAAATTTTAGGAAAAATTACAAATATACAAAAGAGAAAATATGTTATTTTTATCACCAAAAATGTATCTATACATGATGTTCATATATATATATTCATTCGCATCTTAATTAAATAAAAGAGAGAAATTATCTTGAGTATAAGCAATGAATCCAGCATCACTTATAATTTTCATACGTTAAAATATTTTTTTTATGTAAAATTATTTCAAACCTCATCAATAAGAAGATGAAATAACAAGGAATAAATTTTTTTTACATAATTTGTCCGAATAGTACCAATAATTCTGTAGTCAGGTTTATTATTTTTAAATACATGCCTTCTTGTACAAAAAAAACCTTTAAACTACTTCATTAATATAATCTAAGTAATTAACTAGTTTCAACTGACAAAATACAATGCATACTATACATACATTTATTTCTTAATAAAATACACGAGATCAATAAATTACAAATGTGTGTAAGTTGTTTAAGAACTCGCTTAACTTTTAAAAACATTGTTGAAAAATATTGAACATAAGCTACATACTAATATTATATTTAAATCAACTGAAATATTGTATTCCAAATAATGAACTAGTAAAGTTTCTGAATCTCCAATTCAACTGAAAGCTCAAAATTATATAAACCAAAGTTTTAATAAGTTTGCATAGAAAAAAATAATTTTTATTTTTGCCTTGCTTTATTTAATTTTTTAAGTACCACTTCAGCAATGTAATATTATTTAACAGCATTAATTTTCAGTAAAACTTAGACAACAATGTATTTAATAGTGAAAAAATCAGAAAGAAATTTTTAAGTTAAACGCAGACTGTTTATGATAGCCCCAAAAATATTTAATAAATTTCATTTTAGTTGGCTATTATTCCCCATTCTTTAGTCCCTTTACTGCTTAGATTGTTTTACCCGATTCATTACTTATTTTTTAATCAATGTCTAAACATTCAACTATTACACGCAGTCATCTAATCAAAATTCCCACAATAGATTGAAGAAATGTACAATCAGTTTTGAAGATATTATGCTCATGTTAGATGTGAATTAAGAGAGCAAGTTAAACACATTCAGTTGGTTTTAGATGCATGAGGGACATTCAATAATTACAGAGACAAATTGATGTAGAAATGAAACAGTTTACAGGAGGAGTTTTGTAGTTTCATGACTTTAGGTTAGCATCACTGGGATGAGCTAAGTACAGCTGATGCATAACAATTGTTTTGTTTATAACCTTAATACTGCATTTAACGATGGTGTGTCCGTTTGAAGTTTCCACATTAGTTGAACAACATTTAATGAAAGTGAAAGTCTGTTTTTCACTTTCTGAAAGTGAAAAACTGGCTAAAATCTTTTCTCAGATGATTTTACAGTATGGTGAAAATTGTATGAACAGCAGAAATTTTTATAATTGGGTAGAACAGTTCAAAAACGGTTGAACCTCAATGACTGACAAGCAACATCCTGGCCGGCCAGTTGAAGTGTCAACTCCTTCACTTGAAACCCGCATTGAGGACATTATTCATGAAGACTGATGTATTACAGTTGAACATATAGCAAAAATAGTTGTATTAAGTGTTGGCATAGTTCAAAACGTTATCGATAACAAGCTCAAGTACAGCAAAACAAGTGCAAGGTGGGTCTGAAAAGAGTTAACGCAACAAAGGGAAACAAGACTCAAAGTGTGTACAGACTTGAAAGAATGCTATGAAAGGGAAGATTACCCTTCTAAACAAGATTTTAACATGTGATGAAACTTGGGTTACCATTTTGAACCAGATTCCAAAACACAAAGCATGGAATGGAAGCACATCAGCTCACCTGTCGGAAAGAAATTCACAACATAAGCATCAGTGGGAAAAGTCATGTTGATTGTCTTTTGGGATGCCCAAGGTGTCAGCTTTTGTGATTATTTGAAAAATCAGCATACAATAAACAATGTCTACTACTCAGACATGCTGATGAAAATAGTAAAGCCAGCAATGATGAGAGAAAAACATTGCGGATCTCAAAGAAAAGGCATGATATTGCCACACAACAATGCTCGCCCTCACACCACCCAGCTGACCCAAGAAACCATTAGAAAAATGCATTGGGAGATCAATACCATCCTCCCTACAGTCCAGATTTGGCTTCCTCGGATTTTCATTTATTTGGTCCACTCAAGGAGGCATTACATGGAAAAAAGTTCAGGTACAAGGAGGTCAAAGAATTTATGGGAAAATGGCTCAAACAACAAGACAAAGACTTCTTTGCATCATGTATAAAAAAAAACTAGTTCATCGTTAAGACAAGTGTATAAAAGTAAAAGTGTGAAAAGTAATAAAAGTCTCATTTTGTAAAAATACATAGTTTTTTCTACATCAATTTGTCTCTTTCATTACTGAATGTTCCTCATATGTTTTTCATTCTTCATCAGGTCTACTCTCAACAAGGAATTATTTTTAAAATTTACTAATTTCAACAAGGAATTATTTTTAAAATTTACTAATTTAGATAAAACATATTAATACATTTGCATTTTTAAATGAACTTGTAAAGTTAACCGTCCAAATTACATATTTAACTGTAATAATCAAACAAATAATAAAAACTGTAACAATAAACTGGAACTTTATAAGATACGTGGGAGAACAAGAATAAAAATAAAATAAAGTTATTTAAAATTGTGTTTACATCTAAATAAAAATGACACAGACTTAACAACTTAATTCATTGATCACATGAATAACAACAGAAAATGGCAGTGGTAACAGCTAAAATAAAAATTATATTTTTTACATACTTTTTAACATATTTACAATAAATCACAAATAAATAGCATTATCATGAATATTTCAATGAAAAAACTTTAAAAGTATGTAAAAGAAAATTTTAAAAATGAATCCTTTTTAGAAAAACATTTTTTTTTTAAATTTGTTTCAAACAAGCAAAAATCTAAGAAAACCTAGACAGCAGCAGCAGCAATATGAACATTCAATAAAACAGGGGTAAAAAATAAACAGTTTTAAGGATTAGTCCACAGTCATTAACAGAGATATATATATATATATATATATATCAAAAAGTAGATATATATATATAAATACACTTGGTTTCTGAATTTCCATTATTTCAACATTGTTAATCAGGTTATATTATCTGAAAGACTTTAATATTTCAACAAAAAGGCATGAATTTACAACAAATCACATATTATTAATACCAATTAAATAATAAGTAACTGATAAATTCAGATGAAAAAAAAACAATGTAATTTATAAAAATCACACATCTGAATGTATCTCCTGTTTTATAATTATCCTTTATCCTATGGTAAATCATCAGTAACTAAATAATACCTAAACTATTTACATAACAATAGTTCAAATTTGAACTCATAAAAACTATTCATCATGTAGAATCATAGATAAAAATGAAACTGTGTTAAATTTCATTCATTTAGTTATTACTTACATATTAAATTAATTAAAATCACTAACATTAATATACAATTCAATTATTTATATTATCAACTAATCAACTGATTTCTTAACATTTATGCCAAATACTTGTTAGAAATAAATTAACTATTAGAGGTATAATAATTAATTTACACTCAAAAACTTGTTTAAAGCCATATGAAAGGAGGATCTGTCAACATAATTAATATTCCATAAACTGATAAAATGAAACTGAAATTTAAATATATACATTTTAGTCACAACACACAAAATGTTATATTTTATATAAAGAATAATAAATAAACACAATTACAATAAATAACAAACACTGCAAAAAATATATAATTACAAGCTCCCCAGACAAAATAATTTCCCATAACATGAACAAAAATTAAACATATAGATCCAAAAAGATGTAATTTTTTTATATAATTAATAACTAAAAAAAAAATTAATATTAAGTATCTATTTTATCTGATAATAATAATATTGCCATTACAATAATATAAATTTAACTTTAAATGCTAGTGTTTTTTAATAAACAGACTACAAGTTAAATAAAAAAAATATTTATTTAAAATAATCTTTCCTGAATAATAAATGAAATAAAATAGAAACAATAAAGGCAAAAAATTAAAACATAAATCAAATTTATATACACTCATTTTATCCATAATTTAACATAGCAACAGCAGATATGAAGTGTATAAATTTTCTAATAAAGCTGCTAAAAATTTCATACATTATAAAACAATTCCAGCTAATTTTTTGGAATGATTAATTATAAAAATTTAAACACAAATAATATGAAAGAAACAAGAGAAATACAAAAATTAGAAAAATAAATATTGTAAATGTATATTTAAATATGTATGTTTAAAAAAAAAAAAGAAAAAATGTAACAGTGCCACATCCATCAGTATTTAATAATTTAGTCATGATTATTTTCTTAAGATTACATGCATCATATAACTGCTATCCTTTTATCCCTGTTTTTTGCACGAGAGATACTTCGAGCCTTGAAATTTGCTGCATTCATCAAATGCTGAAATAGACAAAAAATTTCATTAAAAACCTTATTCCACCCAAAACTGTATCATTTACAGCACTAAAAAAACCAAAGACACATTTAACTTAATGAGGTACATAAAAAAAACTTACCGGGTAGACAGGATGCTCTTTTACACTGTAATAAATCCAGCTTAATCGGGCTCTACTGCTGCCAATTCTAACTGCTGATATCGCTTATTGTTGATGGAAAAGGTCGGGAGGATAAGCCATGGTGGGGATCGTCCAGTGTGTTCATTTGTGGTGGAATGACTTTAATCATAGTCGAGTGTGGAACTATGGAGGATATAAGTACATTCACAATCAAAGAGCATTTGTTAGCTTGCATGTGTGCCCACGAACGCCCACACACTGGTGAAACATTGCAGAACATTATGAATAACTTCTTTGTGCATTTCATTTTTTTCTTTTTTTGGGGATTATCATCAACATAGCAAACATTACTGACTTGGGAGCAGGCTTTTGTAGCAGGAAGTGTCACTGATCCACCAAGTAGTGGGAGGCAGAGCACTTGAGCTGAAATATGTGCTGCTATAGTGGAATCGATACAATGAGATCAACGCGCAAACATTCTGCAGAGTCCAAGATCAACAATGTAAGACCATATAAAATTGAAAGTTAAATGTTTTCGTCCAGCTACAGTTAATGACTCCCTCTATGAATCATAAGACCTCGTCGATGGTAAGGGGGTCTTGAGCACTCAGTGACACAGAGTAGCTGGGCCGAAGGTGCAACCATATCAGAGAGGTATCTGATGAGAGTCAGACTAAGGAATGATTTCTGAAAGAGGGCAGCAGCTCTTTAAGTATTTATTACTGACCATATGCAAATTATGAACTTAAACGGCCACATCAACAACACTCAATCTTCAGAATACTAGACAGCTGAAAGCAATGGAAAACTACAGCTGTTTTTTTATTTTCATGTAACAAAGATAGAGGGGCCTTCCTTGGTAAAATATTCTGGAGGTAAACTAGTCCCCCATTCAGACATCTGGGTGGGGACTACTACGGAAGGGGTCAACAGAAAATTAAAAAATAACATTCTACGAGTCAGAGTGTGGAATGGTAGAAGTCTAAAAAAGGTTGGTAGGTTAGAAAATGTAAAGAGGGAAATGGATAGGTTAAATGTAGATGTAGTAGGAATTAGCGAGGTTCAGTGGGAAGAGGAAAATGACTTTTGGTCAGGTGATTTTAGAATAACTAACTCAGCATCAAATAAAGGGCGGACAGGAGTAGGTTTATTAATGAACAAGAAGATAGAGAAGAGAATAGAGTATTTCAAAATGCATGGCGATAGAATCATTGTAATAAGGATAAAATCAAAACCTAAACTGATGATTGTTAATGTCTATATGCCTACAAGTGCCCATGACGACGGAATGGTGTGAATACAAAAAAATTGACAAAGCAATTAAACAAATAAAAGGGAATGAAAATTTAATAATACTTGGAGACGAAATGCAAGCATCGGAAAAGGCAAGGAAGCAAACAGATATTGTGGGTGAATATTGGCTGGTCAAAAGAAATAAAAGAGGTGACCGACTTATAGGATTTTGCACTAAGTATAATTTACTAATTGCCAACACCCAGTTTAAAAATCATAATAGAATACATATATGGAAAAAGCCTGATGATACTGCAAGGTATCAGATAGACAATATCAAAGTTAAACAAATATCCAGAAATCAACTCCTCGACTGCAAACTATATCCTGGAGCAGACATTGACAGTGACCACAATTTAGTGATAATGAAAATGTAGATTGGGGTTTAAAAACCTGAAGAAAACGTATCAGATGAATCACTGGTATTTAGAGAAGATTGAGGAAGAGGAGGTAAAGAAGATTTTTGAGGCGGGCATCATGGCAAGAGGTCTGAGTCTGAAAACAATAAGGTAGAAATATAGAAGAATGGGAGAATGTTAAAAAGGAATTTCTTAAAACAGCAGAAGTGAAATTAAGAGGAACAACGAGAACTGTAGGAAACCTTGGATATCAGAGGATATATTGGAGCTGATGGATGAACGTAGAAAGTATAAAAATGCTAGTGATTAAGATGGTAGAAGGAACTATTGACAATTAAGAAATACTATAAAGAGGAAGTGCAAATTAGCGAAAGAAGAGTGGATTAAAGTAAAGTGTTCAGAAGTGGAAAGAGAAATAAATGATCATTGGTAAAATAGACGGAGCATACCGGAAAGTTAAGGAGAATATTGTGGTACACAAGTTAAAATCAAAAAATATGTTAAATAAAGATGGTATACCAATTTATAATACGAAAGAAAAGGTAGATAGGTGGGTGGAATATATTGAAGAGTTTTACAGAGGAAATGAATTAGAAACTGGTGTTATAGGGTAAAAGAAGAGGAAATCAAAGTTGATGAAAACGGAGATACAATAATGAGATCTGAATTTAAGAGAGCATTAAAAGATTTGAATGGCAGAAAGACTCCTGGGATAGACGGGATACCTACAGAATTACTACACAGTGCAGGTGAGGAAGCAATACATAAACTTTACAAATTAGGGTGTAATATTTACGAAAAGGGGGAAGTACCATCAGACTTCAAAAAGAGCATTATTGTCATGATACCAAAGAAAGCAGGAGCAGATAAATGTGAAGAATACAGAACAATTAGCTTACCCACACTCATGCATCAGAAATTTTAACTAGAATTCTGCATAAAGAATTGAGTGGAAGAAGTGATAGGAGAAGACCAATTTTGTTTCTAGAAATATAAAGGGACAATGGAAGCAATTTTAGCACTCTAATTAATAGTAGAAAGAAGATTAAAGAAAAACAAACCAACATACTTGCCATTTATAGACCTAGAAAAGGCATTCAATAACGTAGACTGGGATAAAATGTTCAGCATTTTAAAAAAACTAGGGTTCAAATACAGAGATACAAGAACAATTGCTAGCATTTACAGGAACCAAACAGCAACAGTAATAATTGAAGAACATAAGAAAGAAGCCGTAATAAGAAAGGGAGTCCAACAAGGATATTCACTATCCCCGTTACTTTTTAATCTTTACATAGAACTAGCAATTAATGATGTTAAAGAACAATTTAGATGCGGAGTAACAATACGAGGTGAAAAGATGATACAATTTGCTGTTGATATAGTAATTCTCGCTGAGAGTAAAAAGGATTTAGAAGGAACAGTGCATGGAGCAAGGCATGGATGAAGTCCTACGTAAGAACTACCGCATGAAAATAAACAAGAACAAAACAAAAGTAATGAAATGTAGTAGAAATAATGTAGTAGATAGACCACTAAATATAAAAATTGGAAGAGAAAAGATTATGGAGATAGAAGAATTTTGTTATTTGGGAAGTAGAATTACTAAAGATGGACGAAGCAGGAGCAAATAAAATGCCGAATAGCACAAGCGAAACGAGCCTTCAGAAATATAATTAATTTGCTTACATCAAAAATTAATTTAAACATCAGGAAAACATTTTTGAAAGTATATGTTTGAAGTTTAGCTTTATATGGAAATGAAACTTGGAAAATCGAAGTACCTGAGAAGAAAAGATTAGAAGCTTTTGAAATGCGACGCTACATGAGAATGTTAAAAATCAGATGGGTGGATCAAGTGACAAATGAAGAGGTGATGTAGCAAATTGATGAGGAGAGAAGCATTTGGAAAAATAGTTAAAAGAAGAGAATAGGCCACATATTAAGGCATCCTGGAATAGTCGCTTTAATACTGGAGGAACAGGTAGATGGGAAAAATTGTGCTGGCAGGCAACATTTAGAATATGTAAAACAAATTGTTAGGGATGTAGAATGTACAGAGTGTACCGAAATGAAACAACTGGCACTAGAAAGGGAATCTTGGAGAGCTGCATCAAACCAGTGCAATGACTGAAGACAAAAAACTTAATGAGTTGAGTAACAATGACCTTGATTGACATGTTTATGGAAGTCAGTCACTTTTCGAGAGCAAACTGTATAAAGAACATCATGTTCTCAGACCAGTGTGCAATTTATCGAAACTCTTATAAACAAAATGTTTTTTCTGGGAGAAGACAATCCTCTTTTTTTTTTTGAAGAAATCAAACTCCATCCACTTCATATTATAATTTGGGCTGAGATGCCAGTTGAACATCTCCTTGGTCCTTATTTTTTTCGATGTGCAGTTAATCAAAACAATATTTAAAAATGATCGATGAAAGGTTGCTTCCAGAATTAACAGCATAAGGGATCCCTAACGTCATTACGTTTCAGTACAATGATGATCCAGCACATTTAGCTTTGAATGTCTGCAGATGGAGATGGCCATAGCCTTGGACAGCAAGAAGCCCTGACCTCACTACACCTGACAATGTACTCTGGGGTTTTGTAAAAGAAAAGATATAAACACACAGATACGTCAACAATGAGCAGCTCCAAGATGCTGTTCAGTCAGCATTTGAAATGATCACCCCTGATATTCTGTTGTGGATATGGAGGTGCATATAGCTGGCTGTGCTTTGAACATGGTGGAACCCACACAAACGTTTTTAATCCATAGAAAGTAAGCTAGCTGCACTTATTCTAATAATTACATTACTAGCTTAAAGGAACTTCCTGCCCACACTGTAATGAAAGATGAATGCTACTGCCTGAACTGAACTATTATTATTTCATTTATTTAGTGTAATTTTTATGTCCTTCCACATGCTTCTGCATATATTTCAAGATAAGATGGATGAAATAAAAATTGCAAAAAATCTTGCCAGGAATTAAACCCGAGATCAATTTTTTTTTTTTTTAGAAGCCAGTAATCACAAAGCAATAACTATGCTTACTTGTACTTTGAGGTAATTATCCACAAGCATATTAACATTGCTACCCAGCTAGATGTCATGTTACAAGCACATAGCAAGACCATACTCCTAATGAACTAAAATATATATTTTTATCAAATGTTTCATTCAATTCCCCAATAAAATATACAGAGTATACAAAAAAGAATATCAGAGTTTTAATTTATTATAACACCTCTCACTGACGTGTACAGAGCTGAATTAAGAGCAAAAAAAAAAACAGTGTTAAATGTGCACATGGCTGTAGATAGATTATCTCTCTTACCACTTTACAGCATCAATAGTAAAAATGGCAACTCCTGAACAGAAAGCCTTCTTTGTTCTGCAGTTTACTAAAAGTGAATCTGTAGTTACAGTTCAACATGCATTCTGTAGAAAGTTTAATTGTGATCCTCCAAGTTACAATAACATCTGTTAATGGCATAAACAGTTTTAAGTGACTGGATAACTGTCTAAAGGAAAGAGTAAAGAAGAAGAATCTTCTTCAGTTGCAATCTAGTTTATCCCGAAATTGACAAATATAAAGTTTAAGTAAAAGAAATCCGAAGCAATTTGATAGGTAACAATCTTTTAGCAATCACTGAAAAGAACTGTGGTTCTTCTCTTAACCTCAATCCTGAGGTTTTGTACTGTGCGTGTAGTTTTTATATGGATTTACTCTATATACTGAACTGTCTGACCTTAGATTTTTGTTTGATATACATTTGTACTGTATCACATTGTTTTTTAATCTCTTTCTACGATTTTATTTCCTTTTCATATATTTTTATCACAAGTTGTTCAATAAAATATTCATAACATTACTTAATCATATAAATGTTAATTTTTAAATTAAATTAATAATATTATGTCACCTAATCCATTATTCACCATTTTAATTCGTCATCTTATTATTCCTAAATGAAATATATGTTTAAATATTTTTCTTTAAAAAACATCCATTCAAATGTATACTTTAATAATATAAACACTAGATGAAACATAACATTTATTTCCAGATAATTGGGTCTGAATCAGTTGACAAAATATTTATATGCTTGCTAGTAAACATCATCCAAATTATTAAATGATTAATATAGTGTAACCCTGCTTTAACGCGGTTAGCGGGGGACTTATGTGACACCCGTGTTATAAGCTAACAGCGTTATTTCAAGAAGTAAATTTTAAATCACAAAGAGGATCAATTAAAAAAATAGGCAAAAAATCAAGCAATAATGGTTTAATAGAAAGAAAGAAAAATAGTACAATATGTACTTATATAGAAACAAGTTAAAAGTGCAGAGATATTTTTTCTTTGAATGTAAATTATTTTTTAAAATAAGAAGTTATTGTTTTTTGTTTTACGGTTGTGTTTCTTCTTTATAATATATGACTTTACACTTTTGTAAATACAATAATTAATGATCATCACTATCACTTTGTTGTTCCAGCCATGTTATTACACTATTTATATTTTTATCTTCTTGAACCCAATCATTGAGACAACTTGCAGACAATTCTTGCCCAGTTGAATTTGACAATTCCAGTGCGTGTTCGTCAGTAAAAATATGAACATTTTCTGTTGCAATGTCTTCTGTATTACTGTATGACAATACTGACCAACAATTTTTAATTGTAATAAAATTTACGTTACTCCATGCTGTTCCAGCACCATATACAATACTTTTTAATGACACAGTTTTAAGAAATTGTGTTACTTGTAATTCTGAGTTAACAGCAGTCAGTAGCTCTCGTTGGTAATAAGCTTTAAATTCCCAAATAACTTCTCGGTCTAATGGTTGGATCAAAGATGTGATGTTCTTGGGTAAAAACATTGTAATTATTTTCTCATCTTAAGATTTCAGCAACTCAGTAGACAGATGAGCAGGGCAATTGTCAAGAAGTAATAAAGCTTTTTCTTCCAATTTTTGAACTCGTAAATAATTTTTAACACAAGGCACATATTCGTCATTAAACCACATTAAAAAAATATTACACGTCATCCAAGCATTTAATGAATTCATATCAACATGTTTGAAGCAACGTAGGCTGGCATAGTTACAAATGAACGACTTCAATTTATGATTTCCTGACTTATTGGTACACAAAAGAAAAGTTACTCTTTCTTTGTTCATTTTCATACCAGACTTATTTGGTGCCCGCTTCACATCTAATGTTTTTGTTGGCAATAGTTTATAATACAAACCAGTTTCATCACAATTATACAACTGTTTGTCACTGAAGTTATTCTGTTCTATAACTGATTGTAATATTGTTTGTGGAAAATGTTTGGCTGCCATCACATTTTCTGAACAAGATTCTCCTTTGATATTTGCTTGTCGTATGCCATGACTGATTTTCCATTGCAATAATTAACCGCTAGAAACACTGAATTCTTCTCCATTGTTAATTTGTTCAAAAAAATTTAGTGCCTGAGCTTGAAGTATTGGCCCTGATAGCAGCACTCCTTCACTCTGTTTTTGCAAAAACCAAAGGTAAATACACTCATTTACAACATTAACATGACCAAGTCTAACCTTTTTGCGATCCAGTCCAACTGTCTCATCTACCAAATCAATATAAGAACACAATTTATCTTCTTCCACCCAACACGTATAGTACCCTTCAGGTACACCAAATTCTCGGGGTAAACTAAACTGGCTTTCAAATGACCTGCCTTAACCTTTTCAATAATTTCTAATTTTTCATTTACAGAATAAGTTTTTCATTTAGACAACATGTTTGTACAAACAAAAACAAACACTATAAAATTTTATAAATTAACTACGTAATAAAGCTTAACGATAGTGATAAACATGGTAAAAGCAGCTCGGAATAAATCACAATATATAATAACATTCAGAAACCGTATACTGTACCTTGTACAGGAAGCACATTGATGGTCTTATCGCTGTTACAAAAAATGAGTCATGTGCAATATATCATAAGAATTTCAGCTATTACTGTATTACAATCATAGTTTAGTTTTATTGAATCATGTTTTTGAAAATTCCAAGGCTTTAAAATTGGTCATGACTAATTGACAGATGTTACATTAGAAGCATACTATTGACAATTTCAAAGGATTTATAGTGGGTTTTACACTGATATCAAACACAGTAGTAGGGAGATTAGCATTTCTTCATCCTATTTATTTTTTCAGATCTTAATATATTTTTTGGGGGACTGGTTACAATCTGCATTATATCTGTAACTGCAGTATATCGAGCCGTGTTATATACTGTACTGTACTGTACTGTATATTGATTCATTTTTGACTTTATTTTTTTTTCAACATCACATTATTTCAAGATGATGTCATTGTGAAAAGGCCTTCTTTAAAACGGCAGAAAAGTTTTGCTAATTAAAATTCATTCTATATTAAGCAGCTATACTGTGTAAGCAGCTTTTAATAGTAAAGTAGGTCAATGCGGTCAAAAGCTGAAATGGCATTAGGAACGTGCCAATTAGATAGTGAAAATGACTATGCTGAAAATGACCTACCATCAAACAATAGCTTTCTAAGGAAAGATAGTGAAGAAGAAGAAGATAAAGTGGCAAATACAAGCGAAATAAATTCGACTGAAAATAATACAGGTAGGCCTGTTTATGATATACCATTAACAAGTAATGACAGTCTATATTTACCTGGAAATGTACTAAATCAATGGGAACAAACTTTCAAACATAATTGCCATTTACTTATAATTGTTCATCTGATGCAATTCTGTCCATTACCTTGTTGGTGAAGAACCAGCCAATGTTTTAAATTTTTAATTACCAAAGAACCGTTAGATTTCATGGTGAGAGAAACTAATAAATACAATTAGCATTGAACGAAAAAGAGGGGAGATGACAAAGAATTAAACAATGGACAAACACAGATGTTAATGAATTAAAAAACCTTTTGCTATTCTAGTAACAACTGGGCTTAATAGTCTGGCAAATCTGCAACTATACTGGTCAAAATCGTCCATTTATCGTAATGATTTTATAGCAAACCTTGTCATAAGACAATTTTCTTATTCTTCTTCATTGCTGGCATTTTGCCGATGATCAACAAGATAATGATAAATTATATAAAATACAATCATTAATTAACATATTATTAAACAATCTTAAAAAAATTCCTTGAAGCAGGAGAAAACACTGTTATTGATGAGTCTATGGTACCCTTGTAAGGAAGACTCTGTCAATACATTAAAAATACATGGCTTAAATATGAAGTTAAATTATATAAACTTAGTACTGTAAATCATTTTGTATTTAATTTTAAAATACATATGGGAAAAAGCGACCCACTTCCAGGTGAATGTCACGCTTTGCATATCATTAAGGGCCTGATAAAAGGTTTGACAGGATGTGGTGAAACTTATACGCGGACGATATTTATAACAGTATTGAAATTGCAAAGTGTTCCCTACTTCACAGAACAAATATCTGTAGTACTGTAAGAACCAATAAAAAATATTTGCCAAAAGATACTTTTACAGGGTCAATCCACTTGAAGTGCCCAAAAAAACACAAGCTGGTTGTTTGACTAATTTAAAAAAAAATTGAAACTTATTCACTTGTTTCCTACATGTTTCAGAACCTTAAAACTGTTTTTTTTAGATCTTTTAATTTAGCAGTTTACCTATGGCGGCCATTTTTGTTACAGTGTGCACACCTATTTTTTGTGATTGTAAGGGTTTACAGAAAAAATTGTAACTAAAAAAGTATTGGTCCTCCTGGAAGGATGAAACAAAAAGAAGTTTCATTTTCTCAAAGATTGGTTCAGTGGTTTATTTAACTATTTCTCTTCTTTCTATGAGAAAATTACCAATGAAGTTGAACATGAAAAACGGTTAAATTTCACTTATGGTAACTTTTTTCAAGAAGCAGGGATGGCATACACAGTTTGAATTATTTTTTTATATGCAGGTATATGTTAGTAATTTTACCATAAATAATGTTAATGGTGATATATATACTTATCCCTAAATTTTTATGAATTTTTGAAAACTATTTTTTTTTTTAATTCAAATTTTGGCTTCAAGTAACTCTGAAGAGGCTGGTGATAAAAATTTCAAATTTGCATAACTTGCAATGTTTTTGTAGATGTTTATGGCAAATAAAATAGTCTCCTGTGTATTGTACTAATAAAAAAATTATAACCTCTCAAAAATCATGAAAAATCTGTTAAAAGCGATGACATTTTGAATCACTAAATAAGTGCTCCAAGGAGGTTTCTTGCCTTCTTTGCACTTTACATTTTTTATATATTTTTTATACTTAGCCCCTATGTTGTTGAAGTTTATGTTTTCAATATTTCAAAAATATTTTTTAAATTATTAATGATAGTTCATAATTTAATGATAACTTAACCGATACTAGTAACCAAATACAATTTCGATTAAAAATGTTTGTAAAACTTGTCTATACTGAGATTTCAATGAATAGCCTACACCTTTTTTTAAGAATTCATTTTTATTTTTATATTGATCAATTTTTGTAAACACTGTCGAAGAAAAAATAAATTATAGAAAAATTTTAATTATTCTTCAAAGAAATAGCCTGTTTTTGTAGCAATGAAAGTTTATTACTTAGTGTAGTTAACCAACAGTTGTGATATCTCTTCTGATAATTCTCTTGAAATTGTGTGAGAACGACCCGTCACTGTAGTTAGTTCAAATGATGTCAACTTTCTCAGGACTTTGCTGACAGGTACCCACACTTTGACTTGTTGAGAATTTTGAAATGATGTACGCGTTCCAGCTGGGTGGAAAAAATGAGCCTGCACATTGCCATTTTCGAGGCTAATATCTACCACCGATCATCATGCACACAAGCAATAGTCTTTTTCCTTAAATGAAAGTGGTACAATAATTGACAAACGATGGTCTTCATATTCCTTGCAGTCTGAAGTAAAGTAACATCTTACAATGCCTTATGACACAGGAACATATATTTGTGGTAGCTTCTAATACCAACAACTCTTTCACAGCAGTCAAAACAATTTTTTCAATTTTCTGAAATCTTAGCTAACTCATCTGATTTAATCAAACCAAACTTGATGTTTTTAAGCTTGTGATTACAAAATGAATACATTTCATCAACATTTAGTATCTGACTGATTAATGGTCTTTGCCACCTCTCACTTTATTGTTCCTCCCACACCATCACAGGCGTTTTTCCCGTGGAATGATCCAAAGAAGTGCCATTTGGCTTCAAGGTTGAAGTCTTTTTTGCAACTGCACAAATTAGCAAATTTTTTTTTATTTTTATACTGACTAGAAGCACAATCAGTAAAATAGATGAGATTTTTAATGTTCTGATGTACTTCCTTGATATGGTCTGTTAAACATTTTTAAAAGGAATAAAATGTTGCTGTATCATGCTTCAAGTGATCACTTAAAATGCAGACACTTTTGTGTTGTAATATATCATTTTCCTTGAAACAGAACACAAAAGGATGAACTGCAATTGAATGATTCAAATAAGTCTACTTCAATTATAGTAACATGTATAAAAATATTAGGGTGCCAAGAAGACAAGAAGCCCCCCTCCGCCCTTAGAGCACTTATTTAGTAAGTCCATGTTTTGTATGATTGTTGTTTTTATGTAAGTTCATTATTTTTGAGAAGTTATAACTTCTTTATTAGTACAATACAAAAGAGACTTTTTTATTCGCCATAATCATCTACAAAAACCCTGAAAGTTGGGCAAATTTGACATTTTCATCACCAGTCCCATCAGTTATTTGAAGCCAAAATTTGAATTTAAAAAAAAAAAATTAGTTTTCAAATATTCATAAAAATTTAGGGGCAAGTATATCCATTAATACTATTTGTGATAAAACTATTAACATATATCTACATATAAACAAAATAATTCAAACTGTGTATGCCATCCTTACCTCTTGAAAAAAATTACCTAAGTGAAATTTCACCATTTTTTATGTTAACTTTATTGGTAATTTTCTCATAGAAAGAAGAGAGATAGATAAATAAACCACTGGACCAATCTTTGAAAAAATATGAGTAAACTGATTTTTGTTTCATCCTTCCAGGACCAATAGTTTAGTTATGATTTTTTCTGTAAACCCTTACATTCACAAAAATAGGTGTGCACACCATACAAAAAAAAAAACAGGTAAACTGCTTAAATAAAAAATTAAAAAAAAAAACAGTTTTAAGGTCTTGAGACATGTAGAAAACAAGTTTCCTACAATTCAAATTTGTTTGAATTGGTCAAACAACCAATTCAAAAAATACCCTACCGTTGGGTCACTTCAAATGGATTGAAGAAAAGGGAAGTAATTGGTGCCATGAAAGAAAAAGTAAAAATCGTGAAATGGAATGACAAGAGACCAGTACTCATGCTACTACTAAAGCAAATCATGACTTAAGTCTAATCTTTACTAGAGTGGTATGCAATATAAATGTCACAAAACCACAGCGTATAATAGACTACAACAATGCTAAAAAAGGTGTTGAATATAGAGACCAAATATCAAGTTATTATACAGTGTTAAGTAAAGGCCTTAAGTACACAAAAGTGGCAGTAGAATTGACATTTGGATCTGCCATGGTTAATGCATGGCTTATCTATAATGCAAAAGCAGAGAAAAAAAATAATGATGATTAAATATTTAGAGATAATAAGAAATTTTACCACAGAAAAACCAGTTCTTGAACCAGTGAGACCAAGAGCTCCTAAACGAATCCAGACCCTAAAAAATGAAAACTACAAAAAAAAAAAGGAGAAAATGCAATGCTATAAAATACTTAAGGAAACAATTTGTAGTAGGGAGGCTGATAAAAAAGTTAATAGGCTGAATACAGGACGTCCAGCTTTATGTTTGAAATGTTTCAATAATATTCATGAAAAAATTTTTAAATTATATTTTTGAATTTATACTTTTGATTATTTTATTTTGTGTTAATTTTGTTTGATTTTACATAATTTTATGCAATAGCATTAATTCCTAGAATAGCATTTCAAAGTATACTTTGTAATAATAAGTAACAGTATTTTTTTATTTGTAGTTTTTCATTTATTATAGACAGTTAGGTTTAGAATTTGTCATAAGTTCTTTTTACTAGCTCATTGTATGGTATTTTAATTTATATTTTATTGTTAATAACTTTCATTATGTTCTGTAAGCTTTCCGTATTTTAGTATATTGACATTTTATATTTATTATTATTATTATTTATATTTATTATTTTATATTTTATTGTTAATAACTTTCATTATGTTCTGTAAGCTTTCTGTATTTTAGTATATTGACATTTTAAATTCATAAATATCGAATGCTATTTTATCATTTACGTATATAGTCAGAAATTCTTAATTTTATTTTTCTTCTTTAATAAATTAATGCTATAAATTAATTAATTGTATTCGATTATAAATTACAATAAAAAAATTTCCTATAAAAAAAATTGTCATTTAATAAAAGAAATGATACTGGCACAGAACAATCCAACAAAATTACCCCTAATAATTATTACAAATAGACAATAAATAAAAATATGTATAAAAGAACTTCAATTAGAGTATAGGACTATAAAATCAATTTAAAATTAATTTTAGTTATAAAGAGAAATAAAATAATCGTTACATATAACACATTATGTGCTGTAGTGCAGTCATAAAGTACAATATGGCAACAATGAAGCCCATACAGCACGAGAGTTAAGTTAAATAAGTTAACGTTCTGCACTGTACTAAAATTACACAAAGACAAGCAAACAGCAACTCCCTATTACAGCATGTATATGCGTCGCACTGCAGCGAACATGTTAAAAAACCATAATGGTCAGCACAGCAAGAAAAATTACTAACATAAACACAAAAAACTTACTCTCTCAAGTTTTGATTGTTTATTTACTGAAATATTCATCGGTGATATTTTTTCTCCAAGTTCAAGAATATCTCTCAACAAATCATTTTCAGTAAGATGAAGATTCATTCCAGGACCCAAAATCTAAAAAAAAGAGGGGAAAAAGCAATGAAAAAGGTATAGAAAACATTTATTTAATATTATGAACTATATATACTGACCTCTCCCTTTAAAACACTCTTCAGAAAATCTGATAACACCACACTATTAAAATCTCAGCTTTTCCTTTAAAAATAGTAAAAATTGATAAATAAAAATAATCAATTTTTATCAACAGCGGTAGGTTTAAAATTGAGTTTAACCTTCTATGTTGAAATATATTCTGAAAATAAGACTTTAAATCCTGCTTTGCAAGATTTGACTCTTTCAGAGTGTCCAGTCAATGAAACAATTCATGTTCATTCATCAAATGAAACAATTAATAATAATTAATGAAAAGGTCATTCACACTTAACTCCCTCACACTACTTGTGGGACTTCTGAATCATTTCAATAAATCATTCATTGCCTTCCCTGTCTCCTTTCCATTAAACTTTTTCTTACTTGACTCATCAGTAACAAATATTTTTTTTTTTTTCACTTAAATGCAAAACTTTTTATTTTGCATTTAGGTAAAAAAAAAAAATAATTACACAATTCCTTCTAAAAATTCAAGCTATTGTTTACATCAAGCCCATATAGTCCAATCAATGAGTTGTTTTCCCTTAGATAAGAAACCTAAGTACCCGAAGATACCCCACAACCAGAACTGCACCATATAAAGTCTCTTCAGAAGGCTGCCACTCGACCAGCCATCAGGTCCTTCAAATGTGGCAAATGATTCAATTCCCATAGTTAATGTCTAAGGAAAGAGATAAAATATAAATGAAGAAGGATGGGGGGAAAGAGTAGTGTTCACATACAGAAGAACATATTTCTATGATTTCTCAAGGTTTTGGAGGGTGTAATAAAACAACATAAAAAAAATAATAATTCTTATATTATTCTGAATTATTTTATTAAATAAAATTTATATTTAATATTACAACTCAAAACAGATTATGTACTTGATACTATTTAACAGTTCATCTAGTCAAAGTCTCTAACCATTTATTCTTGAGGAAGCAAGTTACTTTAATCCTACTAGTCGTTCCCAGAAGAATACTGTTAATTAGGCACATCAAACAAAATGATGTATACATGAGCAGTTTAAACATAAGTAAACCTTTAATCAGAACACACAAGTCCTGTAGCACAGAACAGCTGTCTGGCAGCTGATTGAAAACCACTGACCAATAGACAAGCTGCATCTAATGCATAATTAATTGATGCGATTTATACAAATTCAGCTTAAATCTTGAAAGTAATAGAAATGACATCTTTTGTATGACATCCTACATAATAGAGGTGTAATTTTAACATCTCTTATACCAAACTACATATTAAATTTTTATTATTTTTTTCCTAGATTCCCTACAACATGGTGCATCTTAACCATCTAGTATCTATTATTTATTTCTTCTCAACACTCTTAAAAATTGTTTGTATTACATCTTATATTAAATATTATAAATACATTTTGTAATTTTAAAAAAAAAAGTTGCATTTATTATGTTTTTCTCAATAAAATTGCTTGATATTACGAAGACAAAATAATTTTAGTCAGCACACAATATTAAATAATGTTTTCTACTGCGCTACTAAATAATGATTACAGTTTTAGAATTCACAATGGTATACAGATGAATTATAAATATTGTTAAACTTTTGTTAAAAATAAATAAAAGAGAATAAATAATTTAGTGACGTAACTTTCATAAAATTTAAAACAAATTTGTTCATCAATATCTTTCCTGTAATTTTTCTGTGTTGAGAATTATCTCTTGTAAGAGAGATTATATCAAAATTCTAGGACCAACAGCACAATGTAAATAAATGGATTATTCATTGTTGTACTTGCAGAACTGAGTAAGAAATGAGTTTTTAAGTTGTATTACTAATAAAAAAAATTTGTTTATATGAAACATCAATGAGGCTACATGAAAAAATAAATGCTTTTTCTATCAGTGTTAAAAACAAATAAAAAATTACTGTAATTAGCCGCTAAATTGGTTTTAATATAGCCATTCTATCTGGGCTAGGTGGAGGTGTATAAAAGTCTAAATTGTTTTTTACCTTAAAAAAAGATCTTATTTTGAACAAGACTATAAATAAAAATTAAAAAAATCATACACAAGAATTGAACAAAACATGATATGAAATAAAAAATATTTAAAATAAAAAACTGAATTTAACAACAATAATAACAGTTTAAGAATGTATGTTAAAAATGCCTTCATTCTCCAAAATGTTCAATGTATTTAAGGTTTCAATCAAACTTCCTACTGCACAGCTACATTTCTGAAGTAAGCAGATACATGCTATCTGGAATAAGACAATTTATGGAATGTTTAATGTACTGTTATAATGACAAGCTAGTTGCTGCTGAATTAAGCTATATTAGTACAATCACAGCATTAAACTTGACTTATATAACAGAGCTTCAAATAACCATGTAAAACCTCCATTAAAATAAAACTCATTTATACAAAGAATTAATGATACTTATTATGATTATTACGATTGCATATAACCAATATTGCTTAAAATAAACTTGAAGGGAACAAGGACTTTCCTTCTACTAACCAATACCTCATCATTTCCAACAGCCAGTCACATCTAGTAATTAAGAACAAATTATTGCCTTGGAGTAACCTGATTAACCTATTAAAAGGTGGGGTGGTTCAAATAAATGATCACAACAATGATCTGAAGAACAGTTAAGAAATTTGTAAGAAACAATTTAAAAACTCTTTTTAAAATGTAAAAATGGTTATAAATTTTAAAGAAGAAATTTTAAATAGAATCTAATAACAAAGAAAATATTAGCAATGAGAAATTCTACATTTATGATTCTTGAAGCACTGAACCTTTATTTATGAATTAAGACCACATATAATTTTTATAATAAACAATATAATGATAACATGGTGTTAACCACATCAATACACATCTTCTGGAGTTTATATCATACCAGAATTTTATAAAATTATAACAACTTGGGCTGCTGTCTCCAAGATTAAGATGAATGTTGCTATACCATATTTTGATTGAATCGTAAGTTAAATATAATTTCATCTTCGATATATACTTGTATTAGCATAAAGTTATTCAAATTACTTTTCATGTCATGTTAACACTACTTTCTTGAAAGTATGAAATACACAATAAATGAATGATGGCATCACAATAATATTTAAGTACATAAATGTCTTTACAAACATGTACTAAAGAATTTTATTATCTACTGTAAATCATTACCCAAAGCAACATGATAATTTTATTGTCTAATGAATTCCTATTGTCACATTTCTAGTCAAAACTCAACCTGGATTTAGTATTCCCATATATTGAGTGAGAAAATGAAAATATGAGGACATCTAGATAGCCGACCAAAAATTGTTACCACATACATTATCATAAAGTTAAAATTAAATAAAATCTACACAATTATAAATAAAAAAATTAAAATATGAAAAAATCACAGAATCAAAGGAATTTTGAATTATGATTTCTTTTTTCTTCTTAGAACACATTCAGAAGTGACAACACATCAGAAGTGTTTAATATTTCTGAAACAACATGTACTTGAGAGTGGAGGTTATATCGTTTGTATAGTCATTTTTGTTTTTTGAAAGAAAACAGAATTGTTATACAAAAAGAGTTGAAATCTTTTTGGGAACATAAAAATTACCTTTTATTATCAAATTGTTTTCTGCCTTATAATTTGTGATAAAATTTATACACAAAATTTTCAGTTACTCTACCCTTACACAATTCTTTTTTAAGGGCAATCTTTATATTTTCTTTGAAAATTGGTAATTCTTTAGGAAAATTAAGTTATATAAAATCAAATTCTTAATAAAATTCTAAAAATTTGGGCTTTTTTGTTTTTTTTTAACAATAACTCTGATAAGACTATTTTTAATACTTAAATGGAACAATTTTTTGTACTTTCTAACTATAAAATGGATTTTTTTTTCAATTTTATATAAAATAATTTTTTTATTTCATCCAGTTTTATAAAAACTTTTTAACAACATTTTTATTTCAAGATAACGCAGCAAGATATTTTAGATACAAAGTACAATATAAAATTACCAATTTCATCTCAGATTTCTGAAGCCAAAAAACTTTTATCCCAGCATTCAAATTGTTAACGTTCCCTTATCCACACTATGAAAAGTATTAAGACTTATCTTATTATTAATGAATGTTTGAAAAATGTTATCTGTGACTTATCTACACTGACAAGAGCACCTTGATGCCTTTTAAGTAGCCTGAACTAGCTAAGCAATGTATACACTTAACTATGTCTTTGCCCCTTCAGTGATGAGTTTGGCTTATTACAATTAATTTTATAGATATCTTTACTAACATACTTTTCATATATGATTTTGAAGTGAATTTCTTTCTACTTGGCGTTATAATACAGTCAAGTTCCTCAGCCAATAAAGTTTTGTAATTAATGGTATAAAATATAAAAAAATATTCATACACATTAATACTAACTCTACTTTCATCAAAATGAAAATTTAGAATTAATTAGATACAGAAAATAACTAATAAAAAATAAAATTCTTAACTTTTAATTTCCCTCATAACAACTTTCTAAAGTGAGCAGTTTTTAAATAGTAACAATATTAATTTTTAAATTGTTGACACCTTCTCAGGATTTTGGACTATAACTGGGTCAATTTTTGTCTTACATTTTTAAAAAAACCCACACTGAAGGAAATTAAATAAACTTTCAATAAATTTTATTCAACCTTTTTTTTACATGAAAAAGACAGAATATTACTTTCTCAAGAAAATAAAAAAGCACATCTGAAAACGGATATGAAAAATTTTATCATAGTGATTGTCATGTGATTACTATAGTGCTTTTCATTACATGCTTGAAAAAGTTATCTTGTTTTTATAGTAATTTTTTTTAAAGATTTTTCAAAAAGACTTTTTGACCTTATTATTTGCATTTAATTCTACTCTCCAGGAAGAAGGGATATAGACATATCACATACTGAATATGTTTCTGAAAAGAATAAAAATCGCAGACCAGAACTGTTTTAACACTTTTTTGTTACTTTTTCACTAACTTTGTTTTTAACACATTTTTTTAGTTTTAAGACTGACATACTATTATAATAACAATAATAATAATAGTGCCTTTATTGAATAAACTATATACAATTCAACACTCAAAAACAAAATGCAATTCCAAAAGCAAAGTACCATCTTTATAATAAACCACATACAATATTGATCTTAAAACCTTAAGTAGCAGGCTACATTACCCATGGCCAGCTGACTGTCTGGGGAACATAAGAAATGAATATACAATTACTTTTAACAAAATAGAAAACAAAATTGATTATATAGATTTTCAAAACAAAAAATGTACTCTTTTAATTTAAATTACAACAAAAATTATGTTCTGAATCTTCCAAAACCTTTTTCAAAATTTGAAGGCAGAGCTCGGTTTAGCACAAGACACAGGGGCACTTCAGGGATGAAAACATTTTGCTCTGTGGTCTGGTTTACCAGCCATCTACTTTTTCACTGATTTGTCCATTCCCTTTAAGCATTTGTTCATGTTTCAAGCTCATCTAAGAAAGTAGCATCTAGTTCTTCAAGAAAAAACTATTCATCCACCAAAAAGTCCATATGTTTCAGTTTAACTGAAGTTCAGAATTCTGTAAATGAGAACTTAATTCACCAACAACTGAGTTTTTTGTGCAGTTGTCAACAATAAAAACTTAAGTACCCTTAAGCTTTCAACTATTTGCAGAAGCATTAAGTTTCTTTATGTTAGACATACATGACAGCACAATTAGATGTTTCCTGTTGGATTTACATTGACTACTCTTCTTACATAATTAATTTCCACTTCTGTTAATTACATATCCATGGTCATAGTACAAATCCAGCACAGTACCTTTTAATTTTCCAGTATTTTCATCCTTTTCCCAGTAATTCCATAAAAAATTAAATTATTTTCTCTTTGTGAAGCATTCCATAATTTATCTAGTTTCAACAACTTCTTAAAATTCTCAATCAGATTCTTCAGGCCCTAAATTTTTTAGTTTTGTTTGTCTAAAAAAGACAAGATATTTGTGTCTTGACTTATCTCTTTCCTGACGGCTTGCTCTACATTCTCTTGTAGGTTTTCATTTTTTAGTTTTAATTTCATCTTTCTAACTGTTCAAATAGTTATTTTAAATCACTGCTATATTAATGACAAAAATAAAACAACATCCTGCTTATTATGTACAATACTTATTGCACATCAGAATGAAAGTATAGTGAGAAAGTAAAGTTTGCAGAATTCCATTTTTAATACCAAGGTTCTACAGAATAAAACCTATTCTGAGAAAGAGAGAGGGGATGGTAGAGGGAGGGGGAGAGAGAGAGAACTGTTTAACCATGAAATGTATATAAAAAGGTTATGATTCCTTTGCTAAGCCTAATGGAAGTGGTTTGTATTCGCCAAACAGCTTTGTTTTTGGTTTTTTAGGAAGGTTGTATTGTGTCACAGCTGTAACCTATTTTCTGCTTGGACCATTGAATGGCTGCATAACCATGACAAAAAAAATCATATTTTGGTTGCTTTTTTAATAAAATAAAAATAAGAGAATTGATTTGGTAGGGAAACAATGTCATGTCCTTGGCTGGATTCTTCAAAGTCAGGACTTGTGAATCCAGGGCACACAATATCATAGACAAGATAATTTTTTTCTTTGTTTACTTAAGTGTGGCCAGTTTTATCTATAATAGAAATAAAGTAAATTTTTCCTCCATTATAATAGTAAGTCCAGTACATAAAAATAAAACCATACGTACATATATATATATATAATTAAAGACAATGTGAAATGCTTATCATAATTGCAGAACAAAAACAAGTCAATCCTGATCATCTCATATGCCAGTAATAACAAAATATGGGAAGTCTATTTGTTTAAGAATTACATTCATTATTATATACTCTTTTTAATCAAACCATAGAGGTTATTCAATAAAGCCATGCAGATTATTCAATATGTCCAAGAAGTTCCTGTAAAACTCCTTCCCTGCAATTAAAATTTTGCTACAGTTTTGAAAGTCAAGTGGAATTTGGTTCCTAAGAAATAATTTCATTATTGAAGTTTTTATTCCGGGTAAAAAGGTTACACTGGACACTCTCTTTTTTCAGGTGCAAACCCATGGCTGATTTGAATGGGCACAAATACAGTGTTGAGAAGTGGTTGGACATGATGTGAATGGGCACATAAATGATAATGCATGGGGCAAATAATTTCATAAGTAATCTTGACCCACCTCTTAAAGCAACAACTATTGATTGGAAGAAACATTATTTTGCTTCAATGTTAAAGGCAAGCTGTACAGTGGACCAAAGAAGATCCAAGTGCAAACAACCGTTGCTGATTCAATTGAGCAGTCTCAAATTAAATTTATTCATAAAGAAGTAGCTGAACTTAATATAATGTGGTCAATGCATGATCATATTAAAAAAGAGTATGAAACAATTTTGAGCAATTTCTGTGGATAAATTATTGGATGGGGAAAGGAACAGCATGTTGGAGCTTGCCATGCTTTAATAGCACTACTTCTAAATGCAGTGTCCTGTACAAGTGTTGTTTTCTGATGAATGTACAATTTATCATAGTTCATGAGCCAGGAATGTAATTTTCTGGGTTAAGGAAAATCTTCATTTTATACACCAGTTACAAAAGAATTCATCACATGTGAGGATACAGGCCAGGCTGACATTGTGATACTTGTTTGGACCATATATTTTTTGACGAATGAAGAGAGAAAGATGACTTATTTGCAAATGATGGAAAGATGATTAATACCTCAACTCCAAGAGAAGAGTATCATCATGGAACATATTTGAATACAAAAAGATACACAATTTCCAAGCCACTGGTTTGAATGTGGTTCACATGCATTATTTAAATTGCACTGAATATCTAAAGCCCAATCTTACCACTCCCAACAACTCTTGTGAAGATAAATCAAGACATACATATCTCAACACTAATAATGCAACAAATAAAAACTGTCATAATGTGAATGAAGTCTTTTGAACCATAACCTCAGAGATGCTTCATAACATGTCATGGAGGATGTAGACACATAGCTTTGTATGATGGTTCACACAAAGATACAATGGATAAAAATTTATAAGCACAAATGATATAAATGTTCAAAATATGTACTAAGCCCATGTTATATATTTGTCTAGGGATTTACTCACTATAGAGTTCTCACTGCTTAATACTTATTCTAAAAATGATTACAGATATAAATTTAAATATAAAAGTTTTTGCTATAGCTAATTTTTTGCTACTGCCAAACACCCTTCATTCCATATCAATTTACTAGATGCTTTTGACTGGTCAAAGCATTAAATTCCTGCACATTCCAAACCTAAATCCTTCTTTAAAAGAAAAGTTATAACCCTTTTGACATTAATTATCTACTGCTTTAATTATAAATGTAATCAATGCTTTTGCTTTAACAAAAAGAAGAATTTCAGTTTATGAAAAACTTAATACCTTGCTTTGTAAAGAAGTTGGCACTTTTCTGATACTACCCATTGCGCATTATCATTTCTACTGAAAATTTATGTACTACATATACTTGGCACAGTAAAGAGTTTTTGTATACTTTGGTGATATTCTTTTCTGTTCAAAACCAGCTAAGCATATTAACCTATAGTACAGCTATTAAATTTTTGTTTTCATGAATACTGTATCTTGTTTTTGTAATTCATGTAAGAAATATTTTTACTGAGTATTGAGTGAAGAACATTGTTAATTAATTAAAAGTTAAAGGTTTTGCATACAAGGTGAGGTACAAGTTGAGATCAGTAAAAAAACATTTGTCTGGTTAAAAAAAAAATGAAGATATTTTAAATAGTAAAATCCTTTTTAAAATATCCTGTGTATCAGGCAAAGCAAATTAAAGAACCATTCAGACTAAAACTAATATTTAACAGATATTTATTGGAGCATGACTTTTCATTCATTGTATTTCAGAAGCATTTAACGTATATTATCACGTTAGACAATGAAATGACTCTTTATTTCAGACACTTACAATTAAGTAACTACTGAGACAATATATAAGCTGTTTCAAAAGTCTGTTTTTAAATTGTTTAAAGCTCTAATAGTCTGTAAATATTATACTACTTATATATAAGCACTAAAATGACCAAGATAAAACTCAACTAAGAAGGCCTGCAACACAGACAATAACAATTTTGTTGTACATAATAATAAAAATTACATGAAAAAACTCACTAAATTAGTTGATTTCTTTTTTAATTTTAACAAAACATTATTACAGTATTTATCATCTTTATTTTAATATACAATTATATTTTAATTTAACCCCCAACAAGTAATCTAACGAACAATTTTTTTAACTGTATTTTAAGTCCTAAATTTCACTTACACAACTGCTACTGGTTTGCTGCAACAGTGTTTATTGGTACAAATGCAATTAACTCCATATACTGTATTTCATTAACTCAAAACTCTTTCAGTAGTTTTATAATGTATAAGGTACACTTTTATAATAACAAGTAATCCAATCTTGTAACCAATCAGCCAGTAAGAAATTTTACAGTAAATTTATCTTATCCCTACCACAAAACTTAATTCTAATCAAGAAAAATTCAGCAACAGAAAGATAGTTCCTCTCCATAACATAATTATTTTGAAAAATAACGTCAATGCTCAGGATTAATGAACTAATTGGGGGATGCTGATGCCCGTTGTGAAAGTCCATTAAATCAGAAATTAAATCAAGTCGAACATTTCTACTGCTTAAGAAAGCATATGATCAAATTACAGCCTTTTTCAACTTTTAACATGCAATACAATACTACAGCAACTTAAAAAATATATAAAATAAAAACCAGTAATTTAAAAAATAAAAATCACTTAGTAGTATTTACTTGGTTGTCTTTTAGTACAACATAAACCCATATCAAAAGTATAAGACGATAGAACTAGGAGCAGAAATCAACACTGTACAATTTGTTTTAATCACATAAACACAACCAAATCTCACTAACAATACTGCAATTGTCACTAACACACAAAAATTATAATTCTCAAATTATATCATAAAAATTTTTAGAAAAACTAAAAACAAACCCAGAAAGTAAAACAAAAATGTATTTGTATTATTGACGTGGTGACTAATCTCAAGTAAAAAACAGGAGTGATGTTTATTTACATTAAGTACCTTAAATCACCAGCCTCCATGGCATGAGTGGTAGCATGTCGGCCTTTCATCTGGAGGTCCCACGTTTGAATCCTAGTCAGGCATGGCATTTGCACACGCTACATTTGTCATTCATCTTATCTTCTGAAGCAATACATAATGGTGGTCCTGGAGGTTAAAAAAAGTTTCTTAAATCACGTGAAGTTTTCATAATATTATTGAAAAATTTATTCCTCTAATGCATCAATAAATGAAATTATCGTATCCACAGGCTCTTGAACTTTTGAAAGTTTAGGTTTGTTTTATTAGTTCATTCTCACATGAATCATCAGAATCATTGTCATTCTTGGAAACAACTTCATCAACTATCTCTTCATCATTCAGAATCTGGAACCCAGGATACCACTTTCTATTTCTTCCAACCATTCCCGCACATCATCTTCGGTTATTGCAACTCCTTTTATCTGGAAAATTTTGTGAAGGTTTTCAGCTTCATTGAGATAATTTTTCAATTTGTGTTCAACATTCATACAAGGCTGTGAACAGTTTACCCCAGGCATACACCAAGGCTGTCTTTTTCAGTGAATTACACGCATCATTTAGATTAAAATTTTCCAACTTCATCGAATAAATTTTAATATTTTGAGGCATTTTTTCCTCATTTAACTGCAATTAAAACCTCCTCTTCCTCTTCCAACACTGTGAGAACCTCATCTAAATATTTTCACTGGTAGTCTTTTACATGCAACTATTACCCCATGGTCCATATTGAAATTCCCTGGTCTGAATTAGTGATGTAACATTAGGTGGCTAAAACAAGCACTTAATGTTACCGTCATGTCTTACAAGCTACTTGGGAAGAGGATGTGCAGGTGTATTATCGAAAATTAAAATAGCTTTCACATTTTCAGCTGGTATTTTTAGGACATCTTTTCGCAACAGACAAACAGCAATAATAGACTTATGAAAAAACCAATTTTCAAAATGCTTAAATTAAACCATCCTGGTTGACTGCCAATGTGTAAGGAAAATCACCAGTTCGATACCACTATATATAATGAAAAATATTCCCGTCAGGCCATAAGAGACAAAAAATGATAATGGTTTCTAATGCATATGTTTAACCTCAAATAATAAATAAAAAAAAATATGAGTTCACTGGCCCTAATACACCGGTCTAATAATAAAGCATGCATCATTCATGTGCCATAATTATCACCGGCAATAGACACTGAAACTTTGTTTTTTCTTATCAACTGTAATTTTTATTAATGCTAATCTCTAAAATATATTAAGTAATATACCAGAGTAATAACAATAAAAAATAATTTTTAAAATTATTAAATAAATACAATGACAATAATAAAAAATAATTTGACCACTTTTAAACTAAAATAATTACAATGCCTATAGAGTAATATAATAATAAAATAAGAAACAACTGAAATGAAATTATTATAAATTTAAACACTACAACAATAAAAACTAAGAAAAATGTAATATAATATAAAATTGTTTTTAGTTTATTTTATAATAATGTTTTAGAGAACAATTTCAAGATTATATTTTTGTATTCCAAATTTTAGAGTTAATTTTAGTAATATTTGCTTAAACAAATATCACTGCACTGTATTGACACAAATTTTACATTACTTTAGGCCAGCCTGTCCTTGAACTTTCACAATATCGGCAAAAACAATGTGTACAATGTCATCTAATTCTCCGATTTTGTTTATTTCTTTCTGAAGTGGGTTCCGAGATGTGTTTCTTGACTTGCCATTTAGCTTGAATATCTTTTTCTTCAATTGGCTTTCTGTATTTGTCCACGTTGAGCATCTGCAAAACTAGCTGTTCCCTGAATGTTGTAATATGAATTTTTGCTGGGAAAATGATTATAAATGTGCCAAGCATTCACAACTGACATGTTCAATAATAACTCAAACGCACCTTTGTGGTACCAACTGATAGTTCGTCGCAATGGTGAAACGTAACAAGATAATGGTGTAACAGGTCGGAAAGATCTTTACCTTGTTGTAATCTACTATTGCTGCAGTCTACTTACTAGTAGCCCCAACCTCGTTTTTCTATGTAAACCCTTTCCAATGTGTGTTTACTGCTATGAAAGAAAACTCTTTTATTTTTCCATTTTCCAATGACAATACCTCTTTTATTCTGCACCCCTGTTACTTCTCCTTTTGTAATATTTTTTTGTATTGCCTCAGATCGCAAATATTTTCTGTTTCACCTGAGTGTGCCCACTGAATGGATATTTTTCTGTAACAATTAAGTTGCAAGTGGAACAGATGTATAAAAGTTGTCAGTCACTATTACTATTCCCGAAGATATATATTTATTGGCAAGTTCAAGCACAACTCTTTCAGCCAGTCCAGATGAATTGTGGTCAGATTTTCCAAAATATACAGACGCCTTGAGGGTGAACCTGCAGTATTAAAAAAGTTTGAACATCTTCAACCACATTTGTGACTTTTGTTAGAACATATTGTCTGAAGAATAATTTCACCCCAAATGGAATCATCAATTTGTCTACAGCAACAAACTCAACAGGTTCGTATTCTTCATGAAATCTTTCTTGAATCTCATAATCAGATTTCTAACTTTATATAATCTATCATCATTAGCTGTTTCATTGTTGGTGAAATGAACAAATTTCAAAAACATCTGAAACAGATTACAGTTCATAATTTTAGGCTCAAAACAATTATAAAGAACTGATGTATCCCAGTAATCAGAAATTTTGATATATTTTACTACCACATATGTATTATTATAACAAAAAATTTCCAAATTATAGCAAAAAAATAACAAAATATGTAAATTTTATTAGAAATTGTGTCAAACACTGACGCAATGATAAGAACGTTTTCTTCTATTTTGAAACATGAGATTTGTAGCATGATTGTTTCAATAACAATCATGTTTAAAATTTTATCATCTAAAAATCTTTTATAAATCTCAATATTATCAAAGCTTCTTTATTTTGCAGGTATGAATCATGATAATTATATGTTTCTTGATCTTTGAATTTAACATGAAGAGGTAATTTGGCCTCATCAACTTCATGCCTCTCATCTGTTGTTTCTAATTTTCTTGTACTGTTTCTCTTTCAGTCTCAGACTGGTTGAAACCAAATTATCATTGTCGGATAAAGTGTCTGAAATATTGTCAGGCTCATACTCAAACTAAGATATGGAAAATATGCCTCCTTCATCATTGCAATAAAGTATGCCATGAAGTTCTTCATCAGTTTTATCTTTTTTTTTTATCAGTTCATCTTTTGTTTTAAACTATGAGATTTTTAATCTGCTACAACTAGGCTGACCATCTATAATGAAATTAAAACTAATTAACAAGTGTGAAAATAGAAAAAAGCAAAGAACTGTTAATTCGGCCTTGAAAAAACAAAGAAGAGTCAATACCCAGTAACCAAAAAATTAACCTAATTTGAAAATAAAACTGATAATGAAATACAGCTATAAATATATAACGAAATGTGTTGATCTAATAATAGTGCCTTATTTTCACTCGTAACTAAAGGTAATATAATGTAGCATACATAACATATAAAAAACCTACTAGTAAAACAATAATTAACTATAAAACTTACGAAAACATTTAGAACAATCGAACTACAGAATACAACATAGAACTAACCATGACATATGGAGAGACTGGAGATAATTATACAGAAAAATAAGCGATACAGAATGGCTAAAGTCTGCAACAACATTCATTCTCCGAATTTCCGGAAGAAAAAGTTGATAAAAATTTAATGAGCTTTTCTTTTGATTTTTAATACCTGAAACAATCCGCTTTTTAATTCCATATTCTTCGCATAAACTTGAAATACTAGTTCTAGCCTCTAATTTTCTTAGCAACTCCAGTTTCTGTCCAGTGGACAAATTAACATGTTCCCTTTTCACACCCATACCACTAGACTTATCGATAAGACATTTTAGCAATTAGGCTAAGATCTAAGAAGCAACTTAACAAAATTATTAATTAAAAAAAGTAATAACGATAAATTTTAATCTAAGCAAACTAAACTTTTAAATACAGTATAAGAAACTAGCTCCTAAATTATGTGATCAGAATTCTAACAAAAACTAAAATAACCAACCTGACGTTAAACAACAAATAAACATGACAGACACAAACACTACTCTAGAAGAAGCATTCAACAGTCTGTATATCATGGGCATGGCATTGATGAAATAAGCATGGGCAGTTTGGAATCACACCAACATGAAAAATGCTAATTATCATAAATATTAGTTAATACTTTATCTGAACTAACTAACACTTTATCTGAAATTCTTTTTTTCTAAATTGTGTGTAAAACGAAAACTTGTTTTACATAAAAAGTAAATGCCAAATATTTGAAAGAATTTTAAAGCTCTTTTATTTACATAAATTATAATTTTATATTAACTATATAATAATATTTTATTTTATATAAAGCTAGTCCATTAAATTGAAAATCCGTTATGTCAGAGTTCGTTAAATCAAGTATTGACTGTTTATTCTATAAAGTTATCTTCATACTATATAATATGAAGAATATATAGTACTATAACAGTAATACAAAAAAGCCCTTTACAGATCTTCTAAAAAAAAATTATAATTTATCTGCAATATTGAACTTAACTGTCAACCATGAAAATTAAATTTTGAATACATCATTAATATTGACTGAATACAGAAAGTATAAATTCATTCCACTTCTACACACCTGACAGAATGCATCATACTGCTTTTTACGACTCCAAGTATCTAATGATAACATCTCCTGACCAAATTTAATCTGAATGTTAGGTGGCTCATCCTCCTGCAAGAATAAAAATGAATTATAACACATTAAAAAAAAAAAAATTAAAAATTTCAACAACAAAATTTCAGCTCTAAGAAGAACAGAACAAAAATTTTCAAAAAATAACATGATTTGCTTACTTAATAACATGCAAGTTATTTTTACTTAACTAATTATTCTAGAACATGTCCGTCCCAACCTTCAAAAGTAAAAATTTACATCACATAAAAGTACATAATGTTGGTTATGATAATTTACTCCATTTAAAACAATAACAGAATTGAAATTAAATCAAAAAAAGTTTCTTCAAAAAAGATACAGTATTATTCACCACATATTTTTTGAACAGACCTGTAGAGAACCATGTAAATATCACCACTATTTTCTTCTTTTTTTTTCATTTCCCAGGAGAATTTAGCTGCAATGTTTAGGATACAAATTTCCATTCAATACTTTACACAAACTGAAAACACCAATCAAATTAACTGAACTAGTTGATAGAAACTGAATTTTTTTACTTAAAAATATTAACTTCATAAACAACAATTTATTGAATTTATATATTGAATCTATCAGTAAAAAAAAAAATAAAATACAACACAACCGACTTCATTAACACATGGAACTTGTAATAAACCATTTTGGCATGACAAACCACCGTTTACTTAAAAACCATTACATGTAAACATTATCCTTTTCTATATGCCCATCCCCTTTACATAGATTATTCCATTCAAATTTTCCTTCGTCAAAAGCAGCATTTTTCATAAATGATCCACTGAAAGCGCCTTCAGAATCCATTGACAATGGACTGAAAGTGGCTCCATTTATCACTCTGATTTTTTTAAACAGAGAGAATATATTGCCCTAGAATCAAATCAAGTGGTAGGGAAAATATTTTAAACTATACATTACACCTCAAAATGAACCAAAAATTACAAACTTAAAAGGCAATTTCAAATTTGGGAATTTTATCTGAGAAGAAAAGATGACAATAATCCTATTAGTGTTTTTTTTTGTTTACTTTGACACTATCTAGCAATTCAAAAGATTATTGTTATCAACAGAAAAAATCATTTTTTCATATATTACACCTTCGTTTCAATGAAAACTGCTTTACAACATAATGTCTGAATGAATAATCATCGGTCACTAATAAACAATTCTCACACGAAGTATAATCCAACAGTAATACAAAAAGCATGGTCTAGAACACTACACAAAACCCATTAACCTTTTTAGGTCTTTGAATAAATTCAGTAGATAAAGCAACACAAATTGAAAAGCATGCGAGTTAGTTTACTTCAGTATTTTACTATTCTGTAGTAAAATAAAGCAATGATAAATTTTCAAACCTACCTTATTGCCAAGAAAAAACAAAGCAAACCATTATATGTAAGGATTATAGATTACTGCATAGAAACTATACTTTCAAATTGTTAATAGTTTTAAAATAAACAATAAAGAGAGAGCTTCATTACTCTATAAAACCTGATACTTTATGTGGTTAATGAAATGTTGGAAAGCTGTAATTATAGAAATCATGATAATAAAATCATATTTAAACAACAGTTACAATTACCTCAACGTAACGTAATATATCCCGAAAGGTAGAACGTTGTGTCTTTCGATCTTTCTTGGCACGATACTTGTGAGAGTCAGTAGCAAGTGCTCTCAATTTAACTATAAGTGCATCTGTTGCTTCCCATTCATAATCTTCATCAAACAATCTGCCCTGTTCTAACATAAGTGTTATTGCTTCACCAGCAGCCATCCTTACTTCTAAATGACTTGAATCTAGTAAACCAGAAAGTTGTGATACACATCTGTAACTCATAAAAAAAACCAGAAGTAAAGCTTTTTTTTTTAAATAACATAAAACAGCAGCATTACTATTGTGATGTAAAGTGTAAATGAAGGATCATCAGTCATCATAAGAACTTTAAGGTACTCAGATAGATTTTTAAACCAAAATTTCAAACTCAATATCTTTTATGACTATATATAAATAAATATATAAGAATTATACATAAACATAAAATGTATAAATAAATACAATATTATTTATTATGATAAATTACATTACACAAAATAGTAAGTTTCATTATTTGAAGTAAAGAAGAGAAAAATTACACTGATAAACATAATTTTTTCCTAACATGCAATACATGATTTTAATCTGTTTCTTGATGCTGAAAACGAATATGAACTCAGAATCATTCTATCGCCCACCATTTTTGAAAAATTTTTAAATTTTAATTAAATAATTTTTTTTCATTTTTCAACATATAGTTGGCATTATAAGCTCCTATAATTTATTTTGTTAGCTCATTTTTTATTGTTTAACTTTGTTAACATAATTTTTACTATAAATATATAATAAAAGACAAAGAATTAAATCATATAATAGTAACATATTATGACATCATATCTAATACTGAAGAGCAAGTCTTCATAGACAAGATTAATCATGTCTGTGCAGCTCAAAACATGTAGCTGAAAACACAGCTATGTTGTTTGTATTAAGTACTGCAATTAGGAATGAATTAATTTAGTTCAGTATTATTGCTGTATTAAGTTTGTTAACAGTGCAGTGTATAATGCCTGGAAATTGTGTAAATAATGTGGATGTCTTTTGTTATGTATGTGGTGAGTTTACCATAAAATCAAATAGAAAAAACATTACACCTTTATTAAAAAAGCATACCATTTATACTTTCAGTGTAAAATTGGTGATCTGGATAAGATGTGGGCTCCTTATGAGGAGCCCACTTAAAAAAAAAAAAAAAAATTTGTGCATACTATATGTAGTATGCAATAATTTTTCTGTATATTTAAGAGGGTGGCTGAAAGGTACATTGAAAGCTTTGCCATTTGGTGTACCTATGGTTTGGTGTGAACCAAAGGATCATGTAACTGACTTTTGTTTAACAAGTGTGTCTGGAATTTCTAAAAAATCTAAACATAATGTAAAATATCCTTCATTGCAATCTACAATCAGGCCTGTACCTCACAGTGAGATTATTCCAGTTCATGAGCCACCTGTGAATGTATGTTTCGAAAGCAGCAATGAATAATCAGGCAGTAGCGAAGAAGACAACAATGATTTCGATTTTCAATTATCTTCCAATAAGCCACATCTCATATCACAAGGTGATTTAAATGACTTGGTTAGGGATTTAAATTTATCAAAAAATCAAGCTGAACTGTTAGAATCAAGACTGCAAGGTTGGAACTTACTTAAAAAAATAAAAAATTTCAGACTTTCGACGTTGACAAAAAGAACTTTTTAAGTACTTTATTAATGAAAATAATTTGGTTTACTGCACAAATATTGATGACCTTATGTTGAACTTAGGACAAGTTCATAAACCTGAGGACTTGTGCATTTTCATAGATTCATCCAAGTATAGTTTAAAAGTAGTTCTACTACACAACAGTAACAAATATCCTTCCATAAAAATCGCTTATGGTGTTAATCTGGGAGACATACGATGTGATGAAAGATGTTCTTGAAAAAATAAATTATAAAAAACATAGGTGGAACATATGTGGTGATTTTAAAGTTATAGCTATTTTGTTAGGCATGCAGTTAGGCTAAACTAAGTACATGTGTTTTCTTTGCGAACGGGTCAGCCGAGCTAGGGATAAACATTATGTTACCAAAGAGTGGAAGAAATGAGACAACTTAACTTCAAATGGGAAAAATATTATTCATGAGCCCTTCGTTGAACCCAAAAAAATATTTTTACTCCCTCTCCATAACAAGCTAGAACTAATGAAAATTTTGTAAAAGCAATGAAAAAGGATAGTCCTGGATTTCTGTAAATCAGGCAGAAATTTCCAAATGTAAGTAAAGGGAAAATTAAAGGAGGAATATTTGTTGGTCGTGAAATAAGAGAGCTGGTCAAAGACTATGTATTTTAACTCAATGTTAAATAATGTAGAAAGTGCAGCATGGGCTTCATTTAAAGATGTTTGTAAAAATTTTCTCAGCAAACAAAAATCAGATTACCAAAATATTGCCAATTACCACAATATTGTTATCAACTTCTTACTTCATACAGAGCTCTAGGATATAATATGTCTTTGAAAATACATTTCCTCCACTCACATCTGGATTCTTTCCCGGACAACCTCGTAAACTTAAGTGACAAACACGGTTAATGTTTCCACAAAGACATTTCAGTGATGGACAACTGCTACAAAAGGAAATTGAATATAAACATGCTAGCCAATTACTGTTGGGTATTAATTCGGGATGTGCCTGAGGCTATTTATGAAAGAAAAGCATCAGCGAAATCATTCTAACACAGATATGGTCATGCAAAATTAAAAATTTTTGGTTTTTAGCTACCTATTAACCATTAATTTTTTTTTAAGCATAATTTATTTAAAACTAAGGGTGACAGAAAATTTGTATTTACAGATCTGTAATATATGCAAAAAAGCAATTCAAGAAATGGTATCATACTTAGAAAAACATTAGAAAAATTATTTTTTGTCTATCATTGTTATAAAACCATATTTAAACACCAGTTACAACTACCTCAACATAACATAATAAATCTCGAAAGGTAGAATGTTGCCTTTCAATTTTTCTTTGCACCATACTTGCAAGTCAAGTAGATTTTTCTTAATTTTGGCACTTAAATCTGACAAAGTAATTTGCCATAAACATCATGAAGCCTCACACTGTGCAATTCTTTCTTCTGAGAATTCATCAAGATCAAAGTTTATGTTGCGAAAATAGCAATCTCTGAATAGAAAGATGAAATTCTAAGAGTTATTGACTCAATTAAGTGAAAAAGTGATTCAGAATTTTATCAAAAGAATTCGAGTCAAATCCATGATGGAGGACATTCATCAGATATTCTATTTCATATTTAATAGCAAAGTTAAAGTTTTCAAATAATGAAATATCTTTGCCAACTAATAAATATATATTTTTTTAAATGTTCTGCAATTAAATCCTGTGTTAATTTTAGGACACCTATATATTAAAAATATCACAATATTAAAATAACTACATACAGAAATCCAAAGTTTATTAATATTCAATTTGTAAATGGCTGATTGGGTGACAAAATCCATAGTATTAAACAAATGCATGAAGTTTAAAACATTTTATTTTCAGATTCTACTGAACAGAACTGTTGAAATCCCCAATTGATTCATAAAATATTTCAGAAGTCTCCATACCTAAGATAGTTTTATTTGAAGCCTAAAGCAGCTGTGTTCCATGTACATGCAGTTTGTAACATTCTTAGATTGCCAATGGAAACACAACCTAAAGTAGTCATATGTTAAAATGATGAAGCCATTGTGATAAACTTAATGACACAAAACAATAGGTTTAAAGTGACAGTACATCATTTTCTGGAATTTTTTACTTACGTATGACTGCATAAGCAAAATGGCCTCTGTAAATCAAAAAATACAAGAAGTTTATCAAAATGCAAACCTCTTGAACCTGTGATAATTTGATACTAAAAGATATGTACCAAAAGAGTAACAAACTTTAAAATGCAGTTACGGTCTGTTTAAATTTAAGCAAATTTACCACATAACCTTTTAAATTCAACTGCTTAAATAAGATTGCAGTTCGTATTACTCAACCTACACCACTAAATAAAATGACAGTTACTTAATTATCTTTTTAAAATACAATACAATATTCATTCATAACTGCTACCAAAAATAGAGATATTACACTTGTAAGTGAAGTGATTCATTAGCTATCAAATACTGACATCACCTTTCTTATGTACAGAATAATACTATAAATTTAACATCAAATTGGAACACTGTCTCCCTCTATGAATCATGAAACCTTGCCATTGGTGAGGGGATTTAGTGCTAAGTGATACAGAATAGCTGGACCAAAGGAGCAACCTTATCGGAGAGGTATCTGTTGAGAGCCAGAATCAGGAATTATTCTTGAAAGGGGGCAGGCAGCTCTTTCAGTAGTTGTTAAGGGCGTAGGCCAGAAGGACTTAAACAGGCATATCAACATCACTCAATCTTCTGAGTACTGCGCAGCTGAAAGCATTGGAAAACTATAGATGATTTTTTTCCAAGAAAATGTAGCTCTCTGCATTTTCATATAAAAATGATGGAGGCGCCCTCCTTGGTAAAATATTCCGGAGGTAAACTAATCCCCGTTCAGTTCTCTGGGTGGGGACTACTAAGGAAGGGGGAGTCAACGAAAAATTAAAAAATAACATTCTACGAGTCAGAGCATGGAATGTTAGAATTCTAAAAAAGGTTGGTAGGTTAGAAAATTTAAAGAGGGAAATGGATTGGATAAATGTAGATGTAGTAGGAATTAGCGAGGTTTGGTGGGAAGTGGAAAACAACTTTTGGTCAGGTGATTTTAGAATAATTAACTCGGCTTCAAATAATGGGCAGGCAGGAGTAGGTTTCCTAATGAACAAGAAAATAGGGAAGAGAGTAGAGTATTTCAAAATGCATAGCAATAGAAACATTGTAATAAGGATAAAATCGAAACCTAAGCCGACGATGATTCTTAACGTCTATATGCCTTAAAATATCCAAGATGATGATGAGGTAGAGTGTCTATACAAAGAAATTGACAAAGCAATTAAGCACATAAAAGGGGATGAAAATTTAATAATAGTTGGTGATTGAAATGCAAGCATCAACAATGGCAAGGAAGGAAATATAATGGGTGAAATATAGTGAGCTGGGCAAAAGGAATGAAAGAGGGGACCGACTTATAGAATTTTACACTAAGTATAATTTAGTAATTGCCAACATTCAGTTTAAAAATCATAGAAGAATATACACGTGGAAAAATCCAGATGATACTGCAAGGTATCAGAAAGATTATATCATGGTTAAGCAAAGATTTAGAAATCAACTCAGACTACAAAACTTACCCTGGAGCAGACATTGATAGCGACCATAATTTAGTGTTAATGAAATGATTAGGGTTTAAAAACCTGAAGAAAAGGTGTCAGATGAATCGGTGGAATTTGGGGAAGCTAGAGGAAGAGGAGGTAAAGAAGATTTTTGAGGAGGCCTCGACATCGCAAGAGGTCTGAGTAAGAAGATAAGGTAGAAAATGCAACAAAACAAGAATGGAAGAATATTAAAAGGAGAAATTCTTAAATCAGCAGAAGCAAACTTAGGCGAACAAAGAGAACTGGCAGAAAACCTTGGATTTCAGACGATATATTGCACCTGATGGATGAACGTATAAAATATAAGAATGCTACTGATGAAGAAAGTAAAAGGAACTATTGACAATTAAGAAATACTATAAACAGGAGTGCAAACTAGCAAAAGAAGAGTGGATTAAAGAAAAGTGTTCAGAAGTGGAAAGAGAAATGAACATTGGTAAAATAGATAGAGGAAAGTTAAGGAAAATTTTGGGTTACATAAATTAAAATCTAATATGTGTTAAACAAAGATGGTACACCGATATATAATACGAAAGGCACACTCGAGTCAAAGGTGGGTGAATATACTGAAGAGTTCGAATAGGTGGGTGGAATATATTGAAGAGTTATACGAAGGAAATGAATTAGAAAATGGTTTTATAGAGGAGAAAGAAGAGGAAGTCAAACAGGAAAGCAAGAGGAGAAGCAATACTGAGATCTGAATTTAAGAGAGTATTGAATAATTTGAATGGCAGAAAGGCTCCTGGGATACACAGGATACCTGCAGAATTACTGCGCAGTGCAGGTGAGAAAGCAATTGATAGATTATACAAACTGGTGTGTAATATTTACGAAAAAGGGGAAGTTCCATCAGACTTCAAAAAGGGTGTTAGTCATGATACCAAAGAAAGCAGAAGCAGATAAATGTGAAGAATACAGAACAATTTGCTTAAGCACTCATGCATCAGATATCGTAACTAGAATTCTGTACAAAATAATTGAGAGGAGAGTGGAACAAGTGTTAGGAGAAGACCAATTTGGTTTCAGAAAAAGTATAGGGACAAGGGAAGCAATTTTAGCGCTCAGATTAATAGTAGAAGGAAGATTAAAGAAAAGCAAACCAACATACGTGGCATTTATAGACTAGAATAGGCAATCAATAACGTAGACTGGAATAAAATGTTCAGAATTTTAAAAAATAGGGTTCAAATAGAGATAGAAGAAAAATTGCTAACATTTACAGGAATCAAACAGCAACAGTAATAAATGAAAATAAACAAGAACAAAATGAAAGTAATGAAATGCAATAGAAATAATGAAGATGGACCACTGAATGTAAAAATAGGATGGGAAAAGATTACGGAGGTAGAAGAATTTTGTAATTTGGGAAGAATTACTAAAGATGGATGAAGCAGGAACAATATAAAATGCCAAATAGCACAGGTGAAATGAGCCTTCAGTCAGAAATCTTAATTTAAACATCAGGAAAAGATTTTTGAAAGTATATGTTTGGAGCGTAGCTTTAGATGGAAATGAAACTTGGACGATCGGAGTACCTGAGAAGAAAAGATTAGAAGCTTTTGAAATTTGGTGCTATAGGAGAATGTTAAAAATCAGATGAGTGGATAAAGTGACAAATGAAGAGGTGTTTCGGCAAATAGATGAAGAAAGAACCATTTGGAAACATATAGTTAAAAGAAGAAACAGACTTATATTAAGGCATCCTGGAATAGTCGCTTTAATATTGGAGGGATAGGTAAAAGGAAAAAAATTATGCAGGCAGGCAACGTTTGGAGTATGTAAAACAAATTTTTACGCATGTAGGATGTAGGGGGTATACCGAAATCAAACAACTACCACTAGATAGGGGATCTTGGAGAGCTGCATCAAACCAATCAAATGTCTGAGGACAAAAAAAAGAACACTACACAAAACAAGTGTTTAATAAGATATCTATTAATTTCCTGAATAACATCACTTCATTAAATATCAATACGGCATCACTGTAACCATCAGCACAGTTACTAGTACTCATGCTTGAAAGTACTGTACTAACATCACTGACTTCCATAAAACTAATACAAAACTTACTACATGGGTTAGGTAGATAATTTAAGTATATTGTATATCATGTCAACATGTATCAACTCAACCACATAAAAACATTTTCTTGATATGCCCAACAAATAACTTATTAAACTAGATGTTGATAAACTGCTAATATTCTCTTTACACTAACTGTCAACAAATTACTTTTTCTTAATATTTCATATGGCTTCTGACTTATTAAGAAGGAATATTGTCATTTAGGTTTTCCTAGTCTCCTTAACTGAAATAGATTTTTCATAATTCTTTTATGAAGATTTTTTAGCTTGATAGACCAAGAACTATTATAATGAATTACTTTATGAACACAAAGAAATTTATAATTTCCTTAAATCTGTAGAGTATATTTTTTTAACTATATTTCAACAAGTAATGCATTTTGCATTTCTTAAATGGAATTATCACAAGAATAATAGGTTAATTAATTAGAAATACGATGAATAATAAATATCATTTAAGACATTGAAATCAACATTACACCAATCTCTCCTAGAAAGAGCACAGAAAAATATAGAATATTTAAATCTTCTTATCTTCGCAATTCTTCAAAACTATTTATTATTTTTCAATGTTTTCCAAGACTCATATAATCCTGATTTCAATAAAATGCCCCAATAACTGAAAATGTTTGTTTTAACTACCTGGTAAAATACAGCTGACTTTTTTTAAGTTACAACATTCTCAATTAGGCTAATACCTGGTTACAGTATAGGTAGAAATGAAAATTATATAAGGACCAAAAGCGATATTTAATTTTGTATCTATTTAATACTCTAACTCTATTTAATAGAGTTATTAATCGTAAAATTACCATGGCAAGTAAAAAGATAAAATAAGGTAACATTAAAATTTACAATATATGGTTTAACTGGTCAATAAAGCCATTAAAAAATTCCTCTGTCTTTAAAAGACTAACACAACAGTTTTTATATCTTCAAACACCCAGCTGCAACTTCAAAAACCATTCCAATCGACCTATCATTCATGTGCAATAAACGTTTATGGGAAACTTATCTTAAAAAAAAAATAGTGTCTAACTGGAAATAATTGTTTTGCAACAAATAGACTCTACACCACAAGATAAATTTTCAAAAATCTCAGTTGTTGACTGAATGTTCCAGTGTAATGGAAAACTTGTATCACAGACTTCTTAAATTAAAAACTTAAAAGGCTGTTAATAAATAACAATGTATTTTTAAAATCAAAAAATAACTAATCTCTAATCACAAAAAATGATAGTAAGAACTGTTGATATTAGGAATCAGATCTGTCCAGATTTTTTTTAACTCACGGTAATGAAGCATTTCCATTAATATCGATAATAGTAAGCAAAAGACTCCAGGCAGACAATGCTGCAGCATGTAATGCAGCAACTTCTGGTAAAATATTAGGTACAGAACCATCTCCTTTAGGATATGAAGATGCAAACACTTGCTGTAATGTTCTCATTGTTTCTACCAACGTGTCTGTATTGCCAAGATAACTTAGCACTCCCAAAGCCCAACAACACTGAAAAACAAAAGAAACTACTACTAAAAAAATTCAAAAAAATCACCTACCTAAATACACAGATAAATGATAAAATAAGTATTTTGAAGAAATTTTATGAAATATATTACACTAAATAAATATATTAGAAATATTATTAAAACACAAACCATAGAATTTTTTGTAAATAATTTAAAAATTATATGTAGCAGTAAAAATTAGTCACTTGATATATGTTAGTGACCACACCACTTGAGGCATTTTGCCATAACTTTTCTTTTGTTTTAAGGTGCAAATATTTATCTTCCTCTTAAAGCAGGCTAATATTTTCTGTCTATAAATATTTTGAACATTTTTCTTCAAGTGGCACAAGATTAACAGATCTAAATCTGTAATTGTCACTAATAATTATGTCATATTTAAATTGTAGTCCAATTTATATAACAGTAAGCACATTGTCTTTAGTTTAGACATTGACTTCTACTACAGTAAATCTTATGTTTGACTTCCAGTACCTACTATTGGAGCACTCTACTGTCAAATGAGCAAGAAGGAACAAATTCCAGCTCAAGTAACTAGGCCAGACAAGTCTTCCTCAGAGTTCCAAAACTCTTCAAATCAAAATTCCCACTGACAGTATGTCTCTCAGGAAAAAATTCATGAAGCATAATTCCTTGGCTATTACAGAAACGCACAAGCACTGTCTAGCTTGGTACCATGCCAGAAAACTGCAGTTTCATCAATTGGTTAACAATAATTACCACTTAATTCCGTTCATACAATTTTTGGACAAAGCTACTTTTACCTGTAATTTCATAAACACACAGTACTCACATCGGTGGTCTGAAGAAAATCCACATGCTATAGAGAGGCAATTTCCAGCAATGATTTTTAATGAATGTATGGAGTGGCATGATCGACAACCAATTAATAGGCCCTTTCAGACTAAAACAACCTGTCACAGGAAGAAATTAACTGGGATTTTTAAACAATGAATTTCTTACAGTGCATGAAAATTTCTCATTGGTGAAACAAATTGAAATGTACTATCAACTTCATTGAGAATCAACACATTTTACCAAAGTAAGAAAATTCTTAGATGAAAAATTTACTGATAAATTGATTTTAATATAGAGGGCCGATAAATTGACAACACCTCAGGTGTTGAGGTGGTCAATTTTACAGCCCAGCCGTTACTCCTAAGATTACTGTTTATGGGGATGGATGAAATGTGAGGTTAACAAGCAAAATGTAGACACATGTGATTAATTGATTGCTCCTATTTTCAATCCTCCTGCCCTCATCAAGGAATGCAACGATACCGTTAGGTTGAGGACAGAAAATGCAAGGAAACAAGTTAAAAAAATGCATAATATCAACGGTGTAATTTTCAATCATTTATTGTAAATTAATACAGTATAAAAGAGTGAGTTTTTTTTTAAAGTAAATTAAAGTGTTTTAATTTTTCAAAGGTCTAATTTTATTTTACTAAAAACAGTTGTTTTCAATTTTTACAAATTCATAACATTTTTCTTTTAACTTTTGTTCTATTTTGTTTTAATAAAAAATTGTAATTTTTTCATAGATTACATCAATTTTTTCAGAATGATATTTTTGTGTAAGTTTTGATAATAAAATTTACACATTTATTAGCCACTTAATATTTATTGTACTTTAAAAGTAAAAAAAAAAAATTTTTGGTACCAAATTTTTCTTTTTTACGATGGCTATCATGAATACTTCAGGAGAAACAGTTTCAGTTTTATTAGATTTTTCAGGTCAAAAAACATAACAAATCACGTTTATCCCTAATACAATGCCATAAAAATTTCAGTATGACTTTTTCACCAAGGGAACTGAAATCCAGGTGAAATTTTTTCATATCTCAAGCTCTAGAATCAGTTTCCAATTATTTCCCTTTCCTCATTAATCACCCTGAATGTAGTTTGCATAGATATTTAAATATTATTTCACTTTCAATCAATATCTGACGGTAATCTTAAAAAAAGATGTACATACAGAGATATCTAATTTTCACCCACAGTGATTAAGTTCTGTGTAATCTTAAGTAGTAATAAAATGTAACTTTCAATGCAATGCAAAGTAATGTGTCATTTGTTGTATGTTATTTATCATACATACAAGTATATATGTTACATATCAGTTATCTTATATCACGATATATTTTGCATTTTTTTTAATGGCAATATATTTAATTTATTTAAATATATATATTGAATATATTTATATTCAATCCTCTTCTGCCCTGGTAATCAACCACTATCAAGATTCTAAATGAACCAAATTAGCACAATTTTGCTATAATTTTTTCTTGAATAAATTATATACTTTATAATAAATTATCAGTATTTTACTGAATGCAAAATAAAATTGAATATGTTTGCAGATATAATTTAACATTATAAATTAATTAAATTATTAATTTGGGAAAACCCATAACAAGTAAATAATTACCTTTGCCCTGGCTAATGGTGACATGGAATTGTCATTGGTGATAAACAACAGAAGTGGAATTAAATCTTGACATATCTGATCAGTCATCTCACAGGAACCAAGTTGTACACAGAGCAAAGGTGCTAACTGAGCAGCACTAGCCTGTTCTGCACCACGACCCTTCTTCAGACACCGTTCAATACCATCGCATAATGTTAGCCGTCTAGAAATCCACATAAGATTCAAAGTATATTATTGTAACTTTATATGTAATGACTGAATAAAATCATTACAAAAATATTTAATTTAAAAAATATATAGTTCAGTTATAAGAAAAGATAAATACCAGTAACAGCAAAATATTCACACAAAATAAATCAAATGATAGCAACAACTGAGAGAAAGCAAGTTATTTAATTTAGATACTATTTTTCATCAACATTATTTATCAGTGAATCAACAATACATTCTAACTCTATTCATGTTTATTTAAAAATGAAACTGGAGCTTAACTATGTCCTCTTAACTGTCGAATTGGGATCCTTTCAATGGCATCATCAGCTCAGGGAAACAGCTAGAAATCCCATAGACATGTCTCATGAGCAAGGAGGGTGGAAAAATCTGAGCATCTGTGTGCCTGACCAAGACATACTGGATTAGATATGAACAGGCTAAAAGTGGCAATGATATTATTGCCACTTTTGTGATTCCCATAATTCTGATCTCTTCCACCAAACTTCATTACAAAGACAACACAGACCTTCCAGATAGATTCCAATGTTTGTTTGAGTTAGAGTTTCTGTTATGTATTCATGATACAACATATCTCCACAGTAATAAAAAAAAAACAAAAAAAAACAGGTCGCATCACTCTTACTTACATTCTTATTTATCATCTTTCTTCTGCCTTAGGAATGACAGTGACTTCCAGTGCGAGCTTTGATTTCTGGATGTTGGCATAACCCAAGCCTCATCACCAGTTATAGTCCTCTGAACTGTCAAAATGAATCGTTCTGTTTAAGCAAATGCTACATTGACAGAAATTTTGCAGCCAGTCTGTGCATGCCCAAATCTTTTATAAAAGTTATGTGAACAATACATTGCTAATCCCAATGCATTTTCAACTAGTCATTCTGATCGAAGTTTAGCCATTTAGTAAATGGTAACCCACTCTTTAATTTCTATAATCTCTGCGTATATCTTTATTCCCACAGATAGTTTCATTATAGTCAAAGATAATTCTATTCCCCACAGCCTACTTAAATCTTGTGAATTGTTTTGTTTTGTACCAAGCTTTCAGTAAACTTGAAGTAATATTGGTTATCATATTCCGTAATTATGTACATAAGGAAAATGCCACAAGCAACTGCTATACACACTATAACTGACGGACAAGTGATTCACTTTATAAGGTCTAAAAGTAAATACACATGCACAATTGGCTCTAGTGATATGTTCTCCCAGCTCACATTCAAATAATATTGGTACAAAAAAAAAATATGGTGTACTTTTTTAACAAATTTCATAAAGAAAATGGAAATGATTTCTGAAGAATCAGTATGTTGTTGAATTTAAAAACAAAATAAAAATCTGAGGGCACCACATGACTTCCTTGCACACCTATTAAATTACATATACACTTCTTTTTTTCTTTTTTTTAAAATAAAAGTACATACAATTTTATTTCATTAATAACTTCTGATATTTTTTTCATCACAGTTATAATAATTACTAATAAATCAATATATTTAAATTTAAAAAAAAAGTTAAACAAGGAGATGAAGTCGGATTCAAATCAATGCGCTTCCCCTTAATCCAAATACTTCATTAATTAAAATTTTATTTGGCTATAACTCTGGAACCAATGAAAATAAGTACCACTTATGATATATCATTGAAATGCTCTCAATGAGGGCTTATCACTGCAATTAAAAAGAAGCTGGGCTTTTTTGGACACTTTTGGTTCAGTCTATTGCAATCAAAAGGGGAGGTGTGCACAACTTGATGTTACAATAGTCCTAAATCCAAGATTTCAACATCTTACGGCATTTTTGAGTTAATGCGAGTTACGTACATACGTACGTATAGATGTTACGCCAAAACTGGTCAAAATGGATTCAGGGGTGGTAAAATGGATATTTCCGTTGAAATCTGAAAACCAAATTTTTTCACAATCACAAAACTTCCTTTACTTTCTACAAGAAAGTAAAAATGACTTTAAAATGTTAAACAATTTAATTTTGAATTAGATAATGTTAAACAATTATTTTGATAAAAATAACATTTTTTATTTATTTATTTTTTAACATTTAATTTATTTTGATAAATAACATTTTAATAAAAATGTTAAACAATTTAATTTTGAATTAGATAATTTCATATGGATTGACTCATGGATGAAAAGTAAAAAACATTTTTAATATGTACTATTCAACAATCACAAATAATTTTAATATATATTACCAAATAATTTAAAACATAAATCATTTCATGTCATTTTCTCACTGTTTTATGGCCTTAAACTATAAAGCTATTTCCCAACCTATTATTTTTTATCGTTAATGCATTTTTAATGCGCAACACTTTAAAAAAGTAAATTATCTTCAAAATGCAAACTAGTTTTCATAAAAATTAATTTTAGTATCTTATTTTTCAATATAATGTTAGGAGGTAAATATTTAATAGATTTATTATAAAATAAAATTAGTTGCATTACTTACTGTGTACATTTAAAGACAATTCCATAAATGTTTTATTAAATTAATATAGTCTCTCTATAACTTACATGAAAATGTTTTACTTCAGAATTTTTATTCAGCGCAAGTAAACCAACTTTGTTTTCTTCTAATTGTAAGTATGCTAAGCGAGATACCAAATTCAAATAAGGTATACTAAGGGTAATCATTTTTTTTTATTAGCCGTTATCCAAAAACAAGTTTTAGATTAAATTCTCTGTTATCCAATTCTAATTCAAAAAGAAAATGCATTTACGATAATAGCAGCCACTTAAGATAAGACACACTGCTGAAATGTAATGCACAATGGAACATAACAGGAAACAAATGCTGCACACAGCAAAAAGTGCTGTCATCTTGTAGTTTCATTCCTCTACAACTAACATTCCAAAACTCATTCACCCACACCTTCTGCAGTTGCCATTGTAATAATCAAATACTCCTGCAATATCAATGTGTTTAAAACATTATGCAGCAACTGAAATTTTAATATTGGAAAAAAGAATGCTCTAGTGATATCCACTGTTGTTTAAAATCCATTTATGCAGATGAGAGTATTGATCAAAGTACTGAGTGGACAATAAAATTTTCTGCATCAGAAACCAGTAAAGCAAAAAATATTGGGAATTAATTCTGCAGAATTAATTCTGCAATGGTCAACCAGTTTCTGTAATATGAGAACCAAAAGGAAGTGGATGAATCGATTCAAAACGGTCATTGCATCACACAACAATGCACTGCCAACCAGATAGGTATACCGGAAGAAAAAGTAGGACACATTATTGCACTATCATAAAATCTGTTCACAGTTTGTGCCATCCAAACTGGCGTAAAGTTAATTTGAAGCCTATTCCACTCTCCATACTTCCAGATTTGGTGCCCTGCAATTTTCACTTCTTTCCACTATTAAAGAGAGATATTAAGAATATTCATTTTGCCATGGACAACTGGACGCAATGAGGTTGCGGATCAAGGGAAAACCACCACCATTCTTCACTGACTAAATGAGAAAATTGCTTCTCCATTTAGAGAGCTACAAATGGTGTTTACATGGTAAAATAAACACAAGTTTTTGTGCAAATAAAATACATTTTTACACCATTTACTTCATTAAACTTCTGCTTTTCATTTCATTTTCATTTTTTTTTTTTGCTTTGCTTTTCATTTTTTTTTGCTTCAGCTTTTTATTTGTAAATTATGGGCTACTGCGCACTACATTTCAGCCATCCCTTGCACACTGATAAAGAAATAATAGACAAACTATAAGACATTACAAAGCTAAAGTTATAACTAACAGAAATAACACAAATAATAATAGCAGGAAAATAAACTTTAATCACTAGCATATTTGAAGATAACATAAGTACACTAACAAACAATTAAAAAAATCTTTTAACTTGTTAAGCAATACTAAAACACAACTACATTCTATTTTCAGTGCAGCAACTTCATTGAAAAATATTGTAAGCGGTAAAATAATAATGTAAGAATTTATTTCTGTTTTACAAATAAAATTTTTATAATTTTGTGGTTTGATTCACAGATTTAGAGGTAAAAAAATCAAATTTCCTGTTAATCAACAATTTAGTCAAAAATAGGACACGTCTAGTAATATAGCTTAAGGTAGTCTGCACTAAAAGAAATACCATCATAACTTATTTTCTCTACTGAACAGAAGCAATGTCCACAGTTAACAGTTTTACGACAACAAAAAAAGCAACCAGTAATTTGTTATTTCATATCATCTGTCCACCACTCCCCTGGTTATGAGAGTCTACAACAAGGTTATGACAAGGTTACAACCTGGTTATGAAAAGGTTACAACCTGGTTATGACAAGGTTACAACCTGGTTATGAGAGTCTGGTTATCTGATACACTACAGGCATTAGTCTAAGTTGCTTTTCCAGAATCCAATGATGCCCATTGTAGTAAATTTTAACTTGAAACAGCTTAGACTTCCAAAACTAAATGTCACTTACATTTTTTCATGCTAATAAGATTCAGGGTAGATAGCAAAAGGAAACTAGCTAACTTTATATAATCAAGAATACTGGGGAATGATTGTGTAACATCAGGTACTTATAATTGCTATAGTAATGGTATCGACAGTATAGTTCATTTATAAATAGATTTTTAAAACGTTGTTACTGATCTCTCAATATTCAGGTTTCTAATGTTTTTAGGACAATCAGGTTCCAAACCACTCTCTTATAACATATTAATAAATTAAGCAAAATGAACAATATGCAATATGTATATGTGAGAACAATATGCAACAACAAACAACAAGGTACATATTTATTAAAAAGTATTGACACATTGTATTTAATTTTTATTACATATTCAATTTTTTTTATAAGTAAATGAACAGTAAATTCAAGAAAATAGCAACTTCATGCACCATCAAATTTTTAATCAAAACATAAAAATTTGAAATAGTAACACACAGAACAAATAAATAAACTGAAAAATTAGCATTCTGTGGCTTTTTAACATTCTACATAGGAAAATTATCAATATTAACTAATATACAAGTTATCACTCTCCATAAGGTAAACAGACTTCATTAGCAACTAAGAAATCACATACACTTCTCTACATATAAAACAATAAAGTATGAACTTCACTCAGAAAACGATAATATAATTGTAACCAATGATTATAGCATATAAAAGTTTGATTACCTGTCTACAATAAGTTCAGGTATATATTTTCTAGTAAAACAACTAGACACAGCCTGTAAACTATTAGTACGTCCTTGAGCAGACTTCTGAGATATTCCATCAATTGCTTCCATTAACTTCTCTTCAAATAAATCCTCCTGAGTAGTATCATCTGTCTCTTCTACTATGTTTCCTAAAAAAATATACATATTAATACATAATGATATGTATATATATATATATATATATATATATATATATATATATATATATATATATATATATATATATACATGTATATCCTTACATTGTAAATTCAAAATTAAACAGCAATAAGTGTAGTTTTTCTCTTATCATATCAGTAATTCAGCCCATGATAAAGGAATAACAGAAATTCTAAAACTGCTCTACAAGAAAAGAATTTTAAAGAAAATCATCTGATTAAATGAAAACAATCAATAAATACAAATTAACAAAGTGAATATTCTTGAATGAATTTCAGAACATTGGTAGTGTAAGAACAAAGTTGAACTGAAAACAACACCTATAATGACAAGACAAATGCTGTTATGAAATACCCATATCATTATATGACAACATTTTGGATGGTGTTAGTAAGATCTCAATAAAATTTAGTCAAATTCAGAGCAACATCAGACAATACAAAATTTTCTTTCCATTCATAACAATCAGACAAGGATTGTAACAGAAAGATGATGCACAACAAAATATTTTATAATAAAATGAATAAATGAGGCAAAGGCAGATGAATGTAAAATGCAAATATAGATCAAGTGACAATGAATTTAAACTAGAAGTGCACAAATAACAATAATAAAGTTTAACAAGAAATTAATCTAGTAATGCATATAGAACTAAAAAAATATATATAAACAAAATCTGGGGTAGTATATGAGATATACTTCTAATATTTGTATAAATAAGCTAATACAACATTGACAGTATTAAATTTTCAACTTTATTATACTATTTACTATATAGATAGCTAAACTGCAATCATATTTTCACATTACAAGATTATATTCACTAAAAAAATATACACACAACACCAACATCCAACATCTACGAGTTCAATGCCACTTTATTATGAACTCTGATTCAACAAAATATAAACTGCTAAAAATTACATTCACACAAATAATTACAAAAAAAATACACCAACTATACATATTTAAATAAAACAAAAAATTTAAATTTAATACACACCATCTTCATGTATAGTACTTTCAGATGCGGCACTGATAACACTAGCATTATCATTAAGAGAGTCTTCATCTGATGTTCCAATGACTTCATTGCGGTTTTTTCCAGCAGATCCTGCAATAAACAGTAAAAGCAAACAAATTAAATAAGGAATTACTAACTAAAACAAAAATAAGACAATTAAATTATTATTACACCACTGTTGTTTCATCACTACCATAAATATGACCATTATTTATTAAACCAAATTTTTGCAATTTTAAAATATGTTTTATCTTCTTTTATACTATGTTTTCTTCTAGGTTTGGTATATATATAGACATACAGCATCAGAATTTTTATGATATAATTAAAAACATTGATTGAAATATTTAAATTAAAGGATATGTTTACATTTTCTGTTACTGGCATAAAATAATCTATTACAGTGCTACTGTAATCTGTTCTAATACTGAAACTATCTATTTTAGTTTCGAAACCTGAATATGTATTTTAACCATAAGTCTTTCTAGTTCAAATTAAATGGTATATTTCCCTAATCCAATAACTACATTAAATTTTACTTCTTCATTAATTATATTTTCACTGTAGCTTTATTTGTTTATTTTCACAAGATTAAGCAATTTGAATTTATTTTTACAGATTTTTAATACATCCACATTTTTATATTAGAAAATGTGTTTATTTAATCCTCTGTAAAAATGTATTTACCTTTTGAGATTAGGTTAATTTTATACTAATATCCTTAAGAAATAGGTAACATAACTAAATTCTCCTTGAAATTATATACATATAACATGTCTTAATCATTAAGCTTCTTAGTTATGGGATGATTTACACTCCCACCTTCCACCCACAAACCCTTATTCCCAGGAAAGGAAAATGAGAATGATAAAAACAAAGGCTTATACTATGTCTCAATGAAACTGGCTCTATTTGACATTACAGTTGCACTGGCAAGTGGCGCTACGGCAGTTTCTTTACATGTAGAATTTGGTGTGGAATATTGTTTTTACCAATAGACTAATGAGCAATGTACTTGCCAGTGGAATCTGTCTCCAGTTTCTTTATCCTTCATCCCGATTTCCTGGGAAAAAACTATTAGAGATGTGTAAGCTGTCACTCTGGCTCCATGGTAGCAACTTCTAGCAATTAGAAGGGCAACCACCTTTATTCGGATCCAATGGGACAGTGAATCTGTCTCAACAAGGACTCTGTTTCCTGTTTGAGGTTGAAAAAAAAGCTAAAACTGTTACATTACCAATGCAAATTAAACTATTACACAATACCAAAACAATTTTTTTATAATATGTTCAGATCTTACCACATTAAAGTGCTTTAAGAAAAATGTTTTCCATTAATAACATATACCAGATCTGCAGAAAATACAATGAAAAGAGGACTTAGAAAGAATTATTTTGTTGTATGTTGAAGAAATGCTGAGAATAACACTGAACAGCAATATGATTGTAAAACATGATCAAGACAAAGAAATGTCATAAGATGACATTTCTTTGTCTTGATCATTACTTGACATTGTCTTGATTGTGAAATTAAAAATATATACTTTTACACATTTTCATAATGTACACAGTATGAAAAAACTTTGCAGAAAAAGGGCAAAATCCAATGGAATAAGATCAACTCAAAATAATCTTCAGACCAATAAATATAAAGTTTACTATTTCAAATTTCATAAATTTTAATGATAAACAAACTCATTTCATAAGTGTAAATGTTTACCTTCAATAGCAATTCAAACATATTTTAATAAATTTATAACATAACCCACAATTTCCTACTTATGAAAACATACTAACTGTAACAGCCTCGCATCAGAGATATTATTTGGGAGAACAAAGCCAATGTGATTTTGATAGAAGTATTTCCTAATTTTTATAACCTCTAATCTTTAAAATAGTCCATCAAATTAAATAACAAATGTTACATTAGTAACATATTAAATCACTTTTATGACACTACACTACTCACTACTTAATGAAAAATATTGTGGAACATTAATTATTAAAAAATAACCAGGCAGTGAAATTTATTGATACAACTTAAGAAATCTGTTCAAGAAAATAATAAAAACAACATTGTTAATAAAAAGATAATAAAATTAATGTTAAATATGGCTTACCATTATAATAATAAATCCTACAATAATGGGATCTAAATAGTTTTAAGTTTTATTTTTTATTTACAAGTATGCAAATATACGTGTTCCTAATACCACTGTATTAAATTTATACTTCATCAATTCCCATATAAAATATGCAATTTATTTTAAAAAAGGGAATGTACATACACCACAAACTTTGAATACTACTGATACATGGAAAGATACAACAGTGTTTGTGTTTGTGAGTCTGTCAATGAATCACATTAAATTGGATGTCATAATGAATTTGATGTCACTAATGATGACAAAATTATATTTATATAACTACTTCTCATAACTAAGACCATATATATTGCTATCACTTTTGCTCAGTTTATTTTTTATTTTTTTAAATAATCAGGATTAAATATGGAAAATTTCACAAATATTCCAATGAAGTATAAACTTAATTTACTCTGTTTATATTCAGTAAAAACAATTTTGGTTATACAATTATTTTGGATAATCACTTTTTTATATTATTCTTTAAACTTAAATGGGGTCATATATGCTGCTTAGTATAAGTCATTAGGAACTGTGGCAGAATATAGAATGTCTCAACAAGTATGAATTAAATTAACTGAATCACAATCAGTTTGCTGCAGCATCACACTCAGATTGTTGTTCATCAAATTATCATTATTATTATGGGCAAGTAATTGGATGAATAAAGAAAAAAAATATAGAAAATAGTAAGATTATTTTACCTACTTTTTTCCATTATCTACATATTTTTCTAATGTGCTTAAAAACATGTATAATCTACACTAATGAAAAAATACAATGAATAAAAAATAGTACTAGGTTAATATACAAGGACAATAATGAATGACAACAACTATTCAACCATTCACTACAAAATTAAATTATTAATTTAATCTAAAAATTACTTCCTTTAACCATCAATTCTGAACTTGTAAAACTGACAACATTATTCAACAAACACTCAGATTAACAATGCAGCAACAATTAATTTTACAATAACATACACATTTTAATCAGCAACTAAATAATTTAATTTTTTTAAACTAATTGTACCACCTATAACATGGAAAAAGTAAACAGAATAATTAACAATTATATTTGTTAGTCATTTACCATAATCACTTTCTGAAAGAGAGTGGTAGGGCATGGTTTATGAATGCATTTTACCTGTTGCTCATTAAATGCAGATTATATATAAATGAATCTCCAGATGGAAGAACTGAACAAAATAATCAATGTTGAGTCGTTCTTTATCAACAGGTTCATTTATTAATAATGATGTTCACAAATAAAGGATTAATATCAACAATTTTAAAACATTAATTCCATCCTAGCAACAGAATAAAATCACATTAGTTTGAAAACCTTAATACTCAATTATTTTTACTTTATGACTGCTTTTGTTGTACATCATACTCAAAAAATCTTCAGTCTGCAAGAGCAGGCAAGGGATCACATTCTTCCAAACTTAATTTGGAGGAAATTGTGAGATATCTCATTAACATTACAACATCAAGAATAAATTATATTAAAAAATCTTAAGAGAATTATTATAGTTGGGGAAGATTTTATTGAATCACTGCTTCTTTATTGGGTTGAATAAAAATCTGATATTTTTTTTAATTTTATTTAATGTAACTTTCTTATACAGAAAAATGGGGTTTTATCCTGTAATCATTCATCCAGATGAGGATTGGGTGAGCAAAAATCTGTTATAGTTCGTTGGTGATGCAACAAACAGATTCCATTTCATTTAATTGATCCTTGTCAATACCTTACATTCTACCATAATTCCTAATGAGCTATACCAATCAGGTATAAATTACCTCATTTAAATTTGAAAGAGTGAAGTAAAAAATGATTAAATTAGACAGTAAAAGTTAAATTTAATGACACTTAGATTTTAATTATCTGTTTTCCAAAAATCAATTCATTATCCAAAAAACTGATTTACCAATGTTTTTTTTAAATTCCAGTAAATTAAGCTCAGTAGAATATTTGTGAAATTATGCATAATTTAGGATTATATATTTAATTTTAAGTATTTGAGAGAAATGAATAGAACAAAAATAATTTAGTTATAATTATTAAGAATAAGTTAATTAAAAAAAAAAAGCTCATTCTTTTGGTTAATAATGACAATATAAATCACAAAAAAATCTATGCTTTTTAAGTGTAGTTTTCAAATAGGTAGGAAGGGATGTATTAAACATACGTTTGGAATGGTTACAGGAACTACACTGTTGAGTGCCAGAATAGGGTAAAACAAACACCCTTACATGAGTGTTTGCATGTCTTTCTAGATAACAGATGCCTGACATGAGGTTTATTTCTCTGTAAATTTTTCAAACTTTATTTTAGGTTTAATTTCCTACTGTATTTTTTTATTTTATTTAGTTATTCATTTCTATTTTGTTATGCGATTTATTTAAAAAAATTACAATAAAAATATTTATTTCTTACAAAATACATAGCCTACATATAAGATTCAGATATCACAAGTATATATGTAAAACAATTTAAAAGTTAAACGTATAAATCATTTATTAACTCCATGTCAATCTCAATCTGGGTTCAATCCCATTGATTTCATCTGATTCTGCAATGTTACTCTCGAATGACTCAGATTCTTCAATACTACTAACATTGATCCTGAATTTCTGGATGTTGAACATTTCAGGATTCTCACGAGATATATTTTTTAATTCATTCATAATGATCCATTTACTTTGGCTACTAACCGCCATTCCTTTACCTAACAAGCATGTCAATTACATCTGAGGCATTTTAATTTAGTATTAAAAAATACTGTTTATTACAGTAGTGAAAAATAAAAAGTGCAGTCAATATTGAATAAACATGAAACTTTCAAAAGATGCAGTGATTGAAGATTATACCCCGTAATGGTTATTTCCCTTCCCCACCATCCTACATACACCAGCTCACCAACACCTACATATACCCAGAAGCAAGCAAAATGAAATACTGCGCATCAACCAAACCAAACTAACTTTCAAAACTTAGACTTAATGTACTTATTTTACTTCTCACAATTACAAAATGTATATTACTCTATCAACAATTTTTATATTTCCATACAATACTAATAAAATATTAATTGGAAAGCAATTGAATTTGTTGTTCCAAACAACAGCTCATCACTGCCTAAGACTGCTGACAATCAATGTATTTGAGCCCCCTCTCAGATAAATACAGCCCCCTCTCATTAACTATACAAATAATCTTTTTAAGCCAGATTTATTTTTTTATAAGTAGAATTTTAATGTCATACACACAAAAAAAATGTAAGTACTGTAATAAAATTTTTTACTGCAGTTAAAAAATCATTTCAATGTGAGAGATGAGATAGATATAGCTTTTTCTTTTCAAAGGCCTACTGACGCCAAAATTGCCTGAAAATTGCTGAAGGTAAAGATAGTCCTTATAATTAAGAACAAATTTTATAATGTATTTTCCCAAAGTTACAGAATGCATATTAAATATACAAGAAAATAAAGGGCATGTTTTTCTATTTTTTTTTTTTTTTTTTTTGCCAAATATAGACTACAAGATTTCTGCTGTTTAAAATTGTTTTAATAAAATATGGTAAAACAAAAAAATTGTTAAATTAGAATATTTTTTTTTTTTTAATAATACCTGGTTACAAAATTAAACCAGTTCAAACTTGTATTTTCTTTCATTGGTCAGGCTACAGGCTTTGAGTACTGCTTGGCTGAAAGCAAAGGAAAACTGGAGTTGTATTTTCTGACTGATATTTATTCTTCATTCTTCTTCCTTTTCTTTAATGACTTCAAACAAAGCTGGAGGTTAGAAAGTCAACACAAATTAATGTTTTTTATTTGTGTTTAATCTTTACACTCAACCAACTAATCACCAACTGTTATTGCATACAATACAATACAAATTTCTTAAAATTTTCTTTTTTTAATTTTACTCCTAACTTTGCTATAAAACAAAATATGGTAGTTCATTATACATTTGATTTTTTTTTTATATAAACTGAATATATATCTGTTAAACAAAAGCTAACAAATTAATTTTTTTGAAAAAATATAACAATAACCTTTAAGTAAAACATCCATCCAGATCTACATAACAATTCATACAAGTAACAATGAAAATAAAAATATAAGCAACTTTTCACAGAATAAATACTTAACACATCTTACAAAGAAAACTTCTTATTTAATTATTTTTAAAACTATAGTTTAAATGGGCAAACAATCAGAAAGGTTCATTTCTTGTACTTGTTTCATCTTAGGTTATGGGCCAATGGTAAAAAGCATACTCCTGCCTACCAACACTCAAAATTCAACATTATTTACCAAAACTTCACTTTTTTTTATTAATCTACAATTAATGTTTCCTTTAACAAATTTAGAACAGCAATTACATTAAAACTGGAATAAGTTTTTTACAGAATCTTTTTTTTACAATTTAGAGATAGCAACCAGTAAGAATAATTTATTATTTTCATAAATAAACCAAAAAAGTCTTGGAATGTCTAAGTTACATGTTGCATTTTTACCACCAGCAATACATTCAATACAGATGGTATTGTATATTCATTATACATTTAGAATTAATTTTTAAAACAATTTTTCAACAGTAAAAAGAGAATAAATGTAAAGTGTAATTAATAAAATGGGTTAAAAATAAATCTTGGACAGTAAATAACATTTATCTTTACAAAACTTTATAAGAATGATTATTTAAGTAACATAAAACTTACAGTATAATATAAAAAATGTATTGATAATACAAAATGAAAATTTTTTAAGTTGTACAATATACAAAATAAAAAAATTATAATACAGAATAAAACTGATAAATAAACAAGAGAAGGTTTTTTAATTTTATATATTTAAATATATAAATAGAAAAGTATATATCCAAAAATAATTAATGACTTTTTTTGAGTTGATGACCTTCACTACAAGACTCAACTGACATGGCCAAATATCAAGGTCAAACACAGAACTCGAAAAACAAAGAGAGTAACAGAAAACAAAGATAACAGCAGTAAAGTTGAATGTCCCTGTCAAATTCATTTCTCCTTGTTAAAAACACACATACACATTTTAAAAAAATGTTCTTTAAGCACAGCTAAAACAGCTTGAAACAAAAGACAATAAAATTAATTGGATATCAATACCCTTTGAACCACAAATTCAATAATTTACTTAATTTCATTAAAAGGATTTCATTATCAGTTCATATTACTCACATTGACTTAGTTTATTCAAATCTCTCCAACAATTTTAGAATAAGTTATTATTATTGTTTTTCAATTTTAAGTATTATTGGTGAGTAATATCAGTATTATCTAATAAGATTACATATGTTAGATTCAAAATTCTTTGTTTTAACTGTTTTGATGCACTTCTCAATTCATTTCTGTCCCATACTATTATATAGTTAATAAAATAAGAGACCTAAGTTTGAACTATTGAAATTTTGTAACAAGCACACCAAATCAAATTAGTACACTTTGGACTTAAATTTATTTTTAAAGATTCATTATAACAGAAGAAAATATGCACTTTACTTTTACAGAGACTAACGGAAAAGTAGTTATTGATTTAACTTTTTTTTTTATCAATTAAATAACTTGCAATTATACAAAATTAAGAAATGTTATAAAATAATTCTGTAAAATAATAGCATTTATACTCTTTCTTTCTTGGAACAATTAATGTCCTTACTTTATCCACTTTCATAAAGATAATCATTATTATTAATATAGTATTATTTAATATAATTAACTCAGCAAACAGCAAGAATATCACATATTTGACAGTTATTTAAATGTAAAATATCTTCTTAATTTTTAATTTATGAAGCAACTATTCCCAAATGCCTATACTCCTTATTTTAAAGTTATTAATACTATTTGTAGATAAGTCGTAACTTATCTACAAGTGGTATTGGGGATAATATTGTTTTTTCAAACAATATTATCCCCTTCAAAGTAGTTCCCTTACGCAGCTATACAGAGGTGGAGTCGTTGTTGCCACTTCTGGTAGCAGCGCTGGAAGGCTTCAACTGGTCGGTCATAGTCTTTTGAATGTTCTCCAGAGTTCCAAAATTACGTCCTTTTAAGACATGTTTAAATTTTGGGAAAAGGAAAAAGTCACAAGCACTCAAATCTGGTGAATAGGGGGCTTGAGGAACCGTACAAATGCGTTTTGAGGTCAAAAATTCCCTGATGGAAATGGCCGTATGACACGGAGCATTGTCATGATGAAGCATCCACTTGTCTGCAATGTCTGGTCTCACACTAATCACTCTTTTCCTGAGCCTTTCAAGGACACCTTTGTAAAATACTTGGTTGATTGTTTGTCCTGAAGGAACAAATTCTTTATGCACGATATGCCTACTGTCAAAAAAGCAAATCAGCATGGTTTTGATCTTTGAAATTAGCTCATTTGACATTTTTTCGGTCGAGGAGATGACGGAGTGTGCTACTCTTCGCTTTGCCGCTTTGTTTCAGGATCGTACTCAAATATCAGGATTCATCACCTGTGATCACACGATTGAAGAATTCTTGGTCATTGTCAATCCTCTCAAAAAGATCAACGCACACGTTTCTTCGATTGTCCTTCTGTTCCGTTGTGAGGTTTTCCGGCACCAATTTCGCATGTTCAAATCGTCTGTCAAAATTTGATGTACGGTGAAAGTGTCTAAATGTAAGGATTCACTCATCATCCTTATTGTTAAACAACAGTCTGATCTCACAAGAACCCTCGCACGCTCAATGTTTTTGTCAGATTTGAAGGTCTCACCTAAGCAAGGTTAATCTTCAACGTGTTCTCGGCCTTCCAAAAATGATTTGTGCCAGCAGATAACTTGTACTCTTGACAAGCAATGTCCCCATAGGCCTGTTTCAACTTTTCAAAGGTCACACTCACGGATTCCCCAAGTTCAACACAAAACTTGATTGCACAATGTTGCTCTAAATTCCGATGCTCCATTTTCGTAACACACAACAAAAACACACTGATAGCGCTGTCAAAAAAGTGTTGGCTGAACAGGGTTGGAACTCATACTGAGCATGTGGAAGGGATGAACAAACCAGTCTAGTACAGAATGGTAGACACAGCGTTGCCAGATCGCTTGCAGTGTTACCAATCTCATTACTTTTCTCTCACGCCTTGCATTTCTTTTATTTAGTTCTGGCTTATGTAATCTAAACAGTTAATTTCTTAGATATCTTCCATCAATCATAACAATAATCTAATTATACATCCTCCAATTTTAATAAGCAAACTCAAATGTTTCTACAAGAATTGAACAATTATTTTCAAGAAAAATTAAAATTAAAATTTTTATTTTTTAATTAAATTATTTTCACCAAATTTAATTTGACTGTATCTATCATTTTACTTATAACCATTATATAAGGAGCACAGTTGTGATTCCAATAATTACAGATTTGTTCAAAAATTATTTATGTATCTCTACTTAGAAATGTTATGTCAACTTTCATTATAGACTGTAAATTATTTTCAAACCAAGATTCAATTTGTCTTTAATTATGGTAACCATCCTAACTGAATGGTTGCTATAATTGAGATTAACAAACTATGGAAGTTTTGAGCAATAGAGCATATTCAGTAAGCAAACTCTTAATGTACTCTAGTTAAGGCATAAAAATTCATACAGATTGTTTAGGTATAGAGATTTCAAATTTTTTTTAATTAAACAACCCCTTTAAATATTCAAAATTTTTCTTATAACAAAAAGACATTCTCTTTATTAAATACTAGTTCATCCGCTCATCTTATCTTCAAAATTTTTCCCAGAATTATTTTTACTATTCTTCATTCCAATACTAGAAATCAGACAATAGGAAAAACAGAATATACAATTTTAAATCTGCTGCTATAAGTGAATGTTGAAGATTAGGTTGCTTAATTAAATATGAAAAGAACAAGTTCTAAAACCAACAAGTTAAGTAAAAACAGAATCGTACAAAAATCAAGAATGGTTGGCTAGCTACTAAGAAATTCATGACAAGTTGTTTGTAAAAAAGCAGTATCATAAAGTGCAGTATATGAAACATTTTATTGATGATATATGATATTCCAACAGATATGTCAGATTAAAATATTCCCATATTATAATAAAAAGGAATGGAAAAGTGCATCAAACCATCCAAATTTATAGCAAAAAATTATCATATTTTTAAAGGAATATATTTTGGCATTGATATATTTAAACACTGATTATCTTTTAAGCATTTTGAGGAGGTCAGTCTCTTAAGTGTAATGATAAAACGTAGTCATCACAGATCATTATTGCCGTTACAATTCTGATCAAAATTAGTTAAAAAATATTATTTTAAAGAAATGTGGATTTTCTGATACAGAATATTTTCAATTAAAGATTATGATATGATTAAGACATGTATCAAACACAGTATTCATACAGAAAGTTTCTTAAAAAATTAAATTCAGAAGTTTAAGAATATCTTCAACAGCTTTAATAAACATTAAGTTTCCCAATTAAAAAACATTTCTTTTGAAAATTTACCAAAATATTTGATAAAAAACTAAAGCTCACAAATAGAGTAATAATAGAAACAATAAAATTATTTCATAACTTTTAAACAAAAAAGAAGCAGAAAAGGTAACCTTAAAATGACAATAAAAATGTTTTTACTATACAATACTTGAAAATTTTCTGTCCAACTTTGTTGAATTATATTTCAAATTTAAGGTACTTGTCAGTTATCAACGTTTCAACCTTTTTTTGTCAAAAACTGCTATTCGAACACACATATAACCTAAAAAAATCTGATGTGGACACCCACACAACTTCCTTGCATGCCAATTAAATTACATACACACCTTTTTTAAAATTAAAAATACAAAAAATATTTCATTAAAACTTCTGATATTTTTTCATATTTTTTTTTTTATTGTTATTACTGAATTATTATTTATCTTAAGTTTTTTTTACAATCTGAGGTAAATAATTATTAATAAATCAATATATTTAAATTAAAAAAAAGGAAATGAAGTCTTGATTCGAACTAATGTGCCTTCCCCTTGTAAGATCCAAATATTTCATCAATGAAAATTTTATTTGGCTATAACTCTGTAACCAATGAAAATAAAAACTGCTTATGATTAATCATTGAAAAGCTCTCAATGAGGACATATTACTGCAGTTAAGAAAAAGTCCAAAATCCGGATTTTTTTTTGGATTTTGGGCACTTTTGGTTCAGTCAACTGCAATCAAAAGGGGAGGTGTATAACTAGATGTTACAACAGTCCTAAATCCAAAATTTCAACATCCTACGGCTAATCGTTTTTGAGTTATGCAAGATACATACATACATACAACATGTCTAAACTAGTCAAAATGGATATGTCCGTTGAAATCTGAACACCAACATTTTTCGCAATCACAATACTTCTTTTACTTCATACAAGCAAGTAAAAACAATTTTATTTACATTAACCTTAGTCACATATTGATTTCGGGAGGCAAGCAAGGGATAAGACTCTTAGGTTTAAGTAATTCACTAAAAAAAAATAAATAATAATGCAAATAAAACCACAAAAAATGACAACCACATGGAGTTCATATAACAAACAAGTATCAAATTTAATTTAAATTTCATTTGGGGAAACCTACAACTATCTCTTACTATAACACTATTCTTAGTCTCTATTTGACCACAGCTCCAAAAATGTAATGACTTAAATCATCCTTCAACATAAAAGATTTTTTTTAAAAATCATGAGAATAAAATAAATTATTAAGAGTTCATTTCAGTAAGCTAGAATGAAACTTTGGAAGAAAAATATAATCGATCACAGGCAAGATATGAAGAAATATATCATGCAGAAAGAATATACAACTGGTTTGCATATATCCCCCAATAAACAATTAGAATATAGGATGCCAATTTTTAAACCTATGAGAAATATAACAAGGAAATAGTCACTGATATTACTAAAAGGAATATATATATATATATATATATATATTCCGTTTAGTAATACTGACAAATATTTCTTCAAATTTATAATTCAAAGTTATATTTCAAAATCGGGTTATAGATTTTGCAAGTTAAAATTGGCCTTCAGTCAGTTCTGAGCTCTTTTATGGGATTTTCAACAAAAAAAAACCCAATTACCCTTAAAAAATGTTTAAATACAACCAACAAATAGAAAAATGTTATGTTATGAAATATATAACATATTATAATATATATATAATATATGTATATGTTATGAGAGTATGACAATTCATTTCTGAACTACTATCCCCCAAAATTAGACTTTGTCACTTCGTCACTTTGTCCCACTTGATTTGGCAATAGAATATTTTCAAGGGAGCATTATGAAAACAAAAATCAGATTTATTAAATTATCAGTTGCAGCTGACTGACTAAAAGATTATTCTAAATTTAGCTTGAGAGTCCACTCTCATAATGAACAGTTTTTTTTTGGCCTATTTCTAGTTATAAAAGATTATATATACAGAAACATTGTAGAATGCACAGTATTTATAAAGTCAAGTACATTACAAAACACATAATTAAAATAAATTAAAAAAATAAAAATCTTTTAACAATTTTCCTGAACCCAGTTTATCCACAAAAGTTGCAACTCACAACATTAAACTTAAGAAATACTTATCTTGTTTGTATTATTTCATTAACATTACTCCATTGATGTAAAAATTTTCATTATTTTTATAAAACATGACTTAGTTTGCCATATCCAAAACTGAACTCGCATCTGAGTTCATAACAAATATAACATTGGGCACTTTGCAGGAATCAAGCAATAGTATTTTAAAAAGAGAAATGCAAAAAGTGGAAAACTACAACTAAGAGTTACAGTAAGATCATGTTAAGTTATTTTATAACGTCCAAAAACATCAGTACTACACACAAGGAAAATATTTTTCATCCCCACTATCAAAAATAAAATATATTCCAATTTAATACAGCAATAAAGCATTTTTCTATTAATTCCAAAACTACAACGATCTCTACCACAATATTAACATTAACCTCCAAAACAAGCAGTTGGTTCCTTCAAAGACTGTGACCAACAATGCTTTTACGATTGTGAAAATAGGGTTGTAATAATTTATTAAAAAAAGTACATCATATATATCAAATTAAAAATAATCAATAATAAACTAAAATAGAATTCTATTTTTACAAGAAACAGCCACAAGAAAACGTGGTCGTAAATCATTCACGTCAGCCAATCGATTAATACGAAAATCAATCTTTTTAAAAACAAACGTACGTAAGTGACATAACTAGCATGCCACATGAGCAATATTAATGTTTACATATCGAACAATTACATCTATTGCACAATGTACTCTTACTACAGTAGCGAAATCACTTACCTCCCGACTTTCCCTTGCGTTTTCCTTTTGGCATTGTTACAAAATCAGTTGTTAGTGCGGCCTAATTTAATACTTGATCAAGAAGGTAAAATATTTAATATACAGTTTCTATTTCGTATACTAAATACGCCAAAATGTAAATGTAAAATTTGTTGAAAACTCATGCACATCATGATCCTCTCAGAACATGCGAAGGCTGTCGCAGACGGCCTTGACAACATGGCCTCCTGAATTTTCGCGTATAGCTGTTCAAACAGCAACTGATAACTGTCACAGACAGAGAACCTGCAGTACCATGAAGAAAAAGAATAATATATAAAAACCCAACCGAAATCGTGATTCGTTTTCAAAGTGGTTATTTTATTTACCGATAATTGCAGAATTAATAAAACATATTTTTCAAAATTGTAAAAGCTAGGGTATTTTGTATACTCAAGTTATTCTTTATGCCATGAGGAGCAGTACCTCTATGGCAGTATTAAACGTTACTTTGTAAAACTTATGACTTGGGGTAAATAAAAAAAAAGATTCATCCATAGTTTTCAGGTTCTGACTGAGTCACTTAAGAATAAATTCATAGAATGTACTCTTAAGAAAGATCAATGATTGATTAATCGTACAAAATATTTTGGTTACTTTTTCATTTCATTCCTTAAAAATACAAATTAATCCGCAAAATAAAAATAAAATATATTACATTTTCTCAGTATCTTTCACTGCCGATTAAAAGTATTTAATCGCACAAATTTACAAAACAATATTCCAGTAAATTATTTTTGGATGAATCATGTTACGGCTAAATATGTCGGTATAATTTTCATCCGTCTACTACAACATACATTTATCCAGGTTAATACAAATTATAAATGATATTACCGTTTACAGCCTGTTAAAAAGATAATATTTTAAATATTGCCTTGTTTTGTAGAATCACCGGCATGATTTTTTTAAGCGAAAAATTGTTTTTTTATTGTTTGTTTTTTTTTTGTAATAAATATATTGTCTTAATGTCTGGCAATGAGAGTGACGAAATATAACATGTTAAAATTATTAAAAATTAAAACTTTCATTCAAATAACTTTAAATAGATTAGGATTTATAAATAAATTTTTAGCTTCTTAATAGAAATGTTAAACATTACCTTATTTTGCTGTAAGTCAATTAATTATTTGCTTATATATTCTAGCCGTTTACAATATACATTCAAGTCATTTTACAATTCTCTAGCCTGCAGTCTATGTGTACTTGTCATCGATGAAAAATCATATGACTGAAAGGTGGAAATAAGGTTTGTCATATGATCAATAGCATTCGCTTAGTCTTTTGAGGAAAATGGCTAGCCAAACACAAGGAATTCAACAACTTTTAGCTGCCGAAAAAAGGGCTGCTGAGAAAGTAACAGAAGCAAAGAAGAGTAAGTGTTATTAATTTTAATTGAACAATTGTAAAATATTAACCAGTTAACTGGACTCGACTCGTCTATTACAGTTGAGAATGGGCGAGGTCGAGGTGAAGCTTGATTTTTATTATATTGAACTTTATTATTATAACTGGCTTATTATTATAACTTAGTTAAAACGTTAAAAGATAATATTGTATGAATATTGAGTTTTATTTTGAATGTTATAAGTCGTGGCTTATTTAGGTAAAGTTTCTACCAATGTGATATTTTTTTGAAAGTAAAAATAAAAGTTGCTGTTAAAAATTTCCCCTGTGAAATAACGTTTGATTATATGCAGATTTAAATTTGAGTATTCTAAAAGTTTTGTAATTTCATAAAATAAATATTTAATAGCTTAATTTGCTCTGTGGAAGTAACTATGAACACGAAGTTGTTGAATTCAGAATTCACTTATATATAATTCTTAGAGAAGGTTTTATTATAGAGTAGGTACTATGCCTAGTTATGTTGAAGTTTCTGAACTGCTAGAAGTGTTTAATATTACCATTAAGCACACTTCTTTTAAACAATTTTTGATCTACCAAACTTCATTTTTTTTTTTTTTTATCAGGGTGTTTTTCACTTAAACAATTAAATAAATTGGAGTTCATCATATGGTATCAAATTCAAGATAGACACAAAGAGTTATGGTCAATCTTGGATGGCCCTATGCAGTTTTACATTACTGTTAGATTTTATTGTGCCAGTAAAGCAAGCAATAACCCATAAGCTCTAGCTAGAAGTAAACAAATTTTTTGTCTTGTACAACTGGTATCTTGAATACAGTATTTTTGCATGAACATGAACATATGACGTAACTTAAAATAATTGCTTTGCTGTCTTCGTGAACAAGTGGTGGTATTTTTTTCACATTCCTGCAGATACTGGTCAGCTGTTGCGTGGGTTGTAGATGTTCAAGCAACTTCTTGGCTTCTATTGGGTAATTTGTTGGTAGAGCTCTGCTTTGAAGATTATAAATTTGTGACTTGACAGTTATATCAAGTAAATTATGTAAATGAATTTATTATAATGAGCAAATTATTTTCTTTTGAATAATAAATTTGTTCCCCCCAGTAATAAACATGAATGATTTTAAAATACAGGTACAGAGATTATTCTAAAGTCATTTGTACTGTATGTTAGTAATATTGAATGTTATAATGACATTGAATAAGACTAGAGAGACAATGACCTCTGCAACTAAGTGAAAGTGGGCTATAAGAAACCAATCCAGATGCACTAGTAGGCTTGTACAGTTTAATACTGACCATTTCTGATTCTGAGAAATTTCATTCCTTCATTTGTATTAAATTTATATACTTAGTATACCAATAGGAATGTTGAATAATTTTACAGTCAAATTCAGTTATTCTTATTCTTAACAGGTGTGTTGCTGCTTAGTACATTATATTTGTGTTGGGCTGAAGTCAGTGTATTTTCTGCGAACGTGGTGTTTTTTGATAAATTTTTCAAAGTTAAAAAAAACGTTTATCAAATGTTAAAAAAAAAGATTCTTTCCATTTGCGATAGATTAAAAATTTATTTAAGACTGTAAAAAAATGATTTGTATGAGGCTCTTATTTATTCCCTGGTTCAAAGTGAAGAGAAGTGAAGATGTTTCCATAAATGGACCCATTTACAAAAATTCAGGTACCACCAGCTAGGATGCAAAAGGTTTGTTTGTAGTGATGGTTGGCTGAACCGATTTAAAAATACACATCAAATTTTTTTTTTGCAAAAATTGAGCAGGAACGAAGGCAGTGTAGATAATTCTGACATTAGCAATTGGCTGGATGAAAATTGGCCACTGATAAAATCAGTTCATGAGAAGGAAGATATTTAATGCTGATGAAAAGGCCTTATTTTATAAATTAACCCCGAATGAAACATTTAAGTTATTTTTTAAGAGAAAAATGTGTCAGCAAAATACGTTCAAAAGTAAGGCTTGCAGGTCTTTAGTGTTTAAATATGACTGGAGAGCTGAAGAAAGAAAACTGTTGGTATTGGAAAATCAAGAAACCTCCACTGTTGTAACAACATCGAAAACCTTCCGGTTAAGTACTTAGCCAATAGAAGGGTGTGGATGACTTCTACAATTTTTGAAGCTGAAATTCTTAATTGGAACTGCAAATTGAGAAAAAGGAAGAGAAAAATTTTACTGCCAATTGATAATAGTCAACCACACCTCTATTTTTCTTTTTTACTAGGACTTATGCTAGAACACTTGACTTCCAAATCAGCTGATTTGGGAAGACGCATTCACCACTAGACCAACCCGGTGGCTACTGTCAACCACACCCAGTACTGAAAAACCTCACTATCATAAAAATTGTATTTTTACCTTCAAATACTACTGCAAACCTACAGCTGATGTACCAATATGTTAGCCACTCTTTTAGTTCACTTCAGACATTTACTGTATTACAATTACTTGACTGCTTAGAAGAAAAAAAAAAAGAATTTAATCCAAATGTGTTGGATGCCATAAGATTAGTCAGCAGAGGATGGGAAAATGTATGCTTGACTACAATCCAAAATTGTTTCAAAAAATCCGGTCTTGCTACAGTTCCAACTAAAGAAGATCACGAGCAGAAGACCAACTATCACTCAGAGTGTATTCAGATCATAGATTTCAAAAATGTATTAACACATAATATGAATGATGTATGTGTATGCTGACATCAGTGTTTAATAATCGAAAGTCCAGCAGAGTTAAATACGGGTAAATCGGCAAAATTGAAAACTAAGGTAGAAATTATGACTGAGAATCCAATCGCTTCCACTCGTGCATCTCAAATTCTAAAATCGCTTATGTAATTTTGTGAAACAAATGTCGGTAATGAGTTTATAAAACTATTAAATAGTAAAAAATTGTTTTGACAATTTCATGTGTAAAAGTAATAAGAATGTAACAACACCATTTTTTTAAGTTAGATTTAAAGATTATTTTATCGCTCTAAGCCTACAGTATTGCATGTATCGATGATACTTTTTAAGCGTATTTAAGTACAGAATTAAAATGTAAGTTAAGAAAATTGCAGTGTTTTATTTTGAAAATAACCTCCTCATCGATTTTAGGTAAATTTACATTTTTTATACATATACAGTAGTACGTATGTGCTTACAATTTTATACAATATAATTTTAATTTTTGTTTTTAAGTTCAAGCAAATTTTTTCTTATACAGAGTTGTATTCCTTAATGTTGAGTATCACTTATTTATGTTTTGTTTAGAAGGGTAGATTTTTTTTGGTACTTTTCAAGAAGACACCCACAGCCAATCTGCAGTTAGTTGTTAGATAACACCACTGAAAGGAGAAAATAAATAAATAAAAAATATAAAAACTTTTTATAATAAATAAAAATAATTAACCAAACTTAACCGATGCTCACTTTGCTCACTAACCTTGACTATAGAGCGAAGCTAGCTTAGGTTAAGTGGTTCAATTATTTTTTTTTTACTTTTACATTTATTTATTATATATATTTATATATATATTTAAATTTATTATACAATGCACCTTCAATTTATGCGGGTGTTAATGTTACAGAAAATTTCTGTGTATAATGAAATCATGTAAATTGAGATTCACATTTAATGCAGAAATATAGGTTAGGTTCTTGTTAAGTTGTTCAGTAAATTACATACTCAAAAAATACTGTACTTTATTTTACTATTTTATTATTACAGTATCATTGTATTACTGTAATTATATTACAGTACAACAATGTATATATTTAAAAAGAAAAAGATATGTACTATTTATTTATTTTCTCCTTTCAGTGATGCAATCTAACAACTAACTGACTAACTGCAGATTGGTTGTGGGTGTCTTCTTGAAAAGTATCAATTTTTTTTTGTGTTGCAAATAGGCTCATTCGTTTATAATGAGCACATACTGCCAGGCTCTTGAATCCTGTAATCGACTTTCATTGTATATCAGTTTTGTTTTTTGATTTTTTTCTCAAGTATAGTTTGTAATGTATTAATCATTTCAGCAAAAGTTATACAAAACGTTACAAAGAACATTAAAATTACACATATATGTTAAAATAGATTCCACTTACGGTAGATGATATTAGAAATTATAAAATGTTTTTCAGAATTGAAGACATCAGTATTGAAAATCAGTAGTAGCAATTTAAAATATCATACGCTTGTGAAATACATTAAAAACAGCAGTGAAAATATAATTAATGAACTAGTGAAATTGGACTAAGATAATAGGATCAAGGAATTATTTAGGGCTAGCGCATTCTGAAAGTTGCTCTGCACTGGAATTATGGAAGTGTAATGACAAAACTTTCTTAAATATTACTTTGTATTTTAATTTCATTATTTTATAGAAACGGTTATTATAATAACTGGAATAGTTTATAAAACATGTTGAAAATGACCTGCTCCAGTATCAGTACAACACTGCACACATTTCAGTTTGTTTTGAAACACTTTAACCGCCTAATGTACTGGAATGTCTTGTACTTATGCTAATATTGTGGTTTTTACTTCAAACACTGCTTGTTTTGCTGACCCTTATAGAAAGTAATTTGGGATAGTTAGAGCAGGTGATTTGCAGGCCACAAACCCCTCAAAATGATTCTTTATTTACCAAAGATATTTATAAAAACATCATTGACATGTAAACTGTGGCTTTATCTTGTTGGGCCCAGCCATGACTGATTTCCACTTCTGTTAACTGCCTAATGAAGTTTGTTAAAACAGCACAATAACGATCACTATTACCTGTATTTTCAAAAATTATTGGATTCACAATGCATGTTCTACTCACAATGACCCAGACTTAAATTTTCACTTTGTGTAATTCATGTGGGTTAGTTGTCGACCGCAGTCTTGTATTTTGTGAATTAATATACCATCCCAGATGAAACCACACTTCATCTATAAAAAACATAATATCAAGTATATTTGCAGGATTTTGGTCAATAAAACGTTTAAACCATTGACCATAACTTAGTCTTCTGGCATGATTTGTAGGTTTCAGTTCTTGAACACAAATTATTTTGTTGAGGGAAAAGTTTCAGTTCTTTTCATACAGCTTTATCTGCAGTAGCAAGTCCGATATCTTACTGCTGTGCTAACTTACGCATTGACTTTGATGAACTTTGAATGAATATATGAAGCAGCTTCTCTTCATTTTGTTTAGGTGGTCTTCAACAGAGCCTATTGCCTGAAATTTTTTGATAAGAGTTCAAACTACACTGCAGTGAGAAACAGGAGTATTTGAAACTTTTCAGAAAATTACTGCTTCACTAACTCAGTATACTTGTCAGCTTCCCGAAAGATATGTTCAGGGAGAAAAATGAGTTCCTCTATTGAAAGGATTCTTTACGTTTCTCGCAATTATTGATTTTGATAAATGAAACAACACAAAACAAAACGCATTCCATAAGAACTCAACAACTGACATTCTTGATTTACTACTGAGCAATGCCTAATGAACCCACAGGAACTTAATCCCAAAAGAACAGAATGCACCATATAATAATTCTAAAGCATACTGCACAGAAACTTTCTGAACGCATTGTACATTTAAATTGCTCACAAGTAAGATACTTTAAATTAAATCATCAAAACAATAGTTCTAATCTCCACCCACTAAAATAGAAAATCAGTTTTATCAAACTGGCTGAAATAATACAGATAGATAGATATCTCTATTTTTTTTCTTTATACTTGTTTAATGAAGTATTCATTACTTATGAAAGCACTTGTGAATAATATGTTAGTTATTGAAAAAAGAAATGAAGTGAGTTTGTATAATTTTGATTGCATTAGTTGATTAAATATACCATTCTGTAATAGAGTGTTAGTTTATCTGCTTTTCATATCCGGAAGGTTCAGGATTTGAATCTTGGTCAGACTTGTCATTTTTTCACTTTCTACAAAATTAATTTTGTACTTTGGAGAGAGTAATACTGGGTAATCTGTGATTACCAGAGGAATAAATATGTTCATAAAATTATAATAGCAATTTTTTTATTGTAAGTATACATTATTGCTATACATCACAGAGGTTTGCCCTAGGACAGCTTATGAAGGGAATCCTGAAGATTTCCTGATGGCGACTCCAGAATCGATAGCATATATTAGTTTGTTAAATCTTTGTTTATAATTTTGACTGTAATTGGTGTTATGTTTTAGTGCCATATGCTAAATGAATAAATAATTGCTTATGTTTTTATTTTAATCTTTTTATTTTATTTACTGGATATTTTCCTTACATCTATGTGTCATCGTAAATCAGCTGATTTAAAAGTTGAGGGTTCTTAGGTTCAATTCCTAGCAAAGGCTTTTATTCAGATTTGAATAGTAGATTGTGGATACCAGTATTCTTTGGTAATTGGGGTTCAATTAACCACACGTCTCAGGAATGGTCAGCCTGAGTCTGTGGAAAACTACTAATTTACTGTATATTTTCAGTTGCACTCCAGTTGCTAATGACTTAATTGTTGATGCAACTATAAATAAAAAAGATAATAAATCTTTATGTGTTGTGAACTGCTGCTGCTTTTAATATCTTATGTGTAGGTGTGTGTATTTATATAGGGATATCTTATTTTGTGTCTTCTTTTTAAATCGCTTCCAAAACCAAATCAATTATTTGGTTTCACTGATATTAAGCTAAAGAATGATATTAAATTCATTTAAGACTAAATTAAGTAAAATTAAGCGTAAGATGTGGGTTTTGGTAAATATGCAAGATACATTTTTTTATTTTTACTAAAAATACATGATAATTTTAATTATTATTTACCATATGTTTGTCATAGGAATTTCCTATATGTTTCACCAAATCAATGTCATCGTCATCAGGGAATGAAAATATTCACAATTGCATTGCTTCAGTCTTAAATATAAAAAACACTTAACATCACGCCACAATAGTATACATTAAGTATATGTTTATAACAAGCACGCAAGCAAACTGCCTTGTTACACTGTCTAAGTCTAGGTAAATATATACTTTAATGTGTAATATTGTGGTATGATGTTATGTGTGTTTACTTCTGTTTAAGACTGGCAAAATATAATTCCAGATATTTTGATGCTGATTCATGGTTCAGGGAAACATGTAGGAAATTTCCTATGACAAATGCACGGTAAGACAATAATTAAAATTATATGTTTTTAGTAAACAATTTAACAGAATTTTATATATATATATATATATACACCATATAATAAAAAATCCTGAACAAAATGTTAATGCAATTTACATTATTTATTGAATATAATTAACTTGGGTAATTATATACAATTAAGGACTTGTCTCAGATTTAGATGAAATTTGTAATACGAAGTCTGTAAATAAAGTAATGAGACTGGTTCAGAAAAATTTTTTATTTACAATCCAATTATATGAGGGACATTCAATAATTAGAGACAAATTGATGTAGAAAAAACTGTGTATTTTTACAAAATGAGACTTTCACTACTTATCAGCATAATCTCCACCAATATTAATACACTAGTCCCAATAGTGAAGTACTTTTTTTTATACCTGATGCAAAGAAGTCTTTGCCTTGTTGTTTGAGCCACTTTCCCACAAATACTTTGACCTCCTTGTTGCTGAATGTTTTTCCATGTAATGCCTCCTTGAGTGGATCAAACAAATGAAAATTCGAGGGAGCCAAATGTGGACTGTAGGGAGGATGTGGTAGTATCTCCCAACCCATTTTTCCAATGGTTCCTTGGGTCAGCTGAGCAGTATGAGAGCGAACATTGTCATATAGCAATAATCACAACTTTTGTTTTGAATTCTATGACATTTTTCTCTCATTACTGGCTTTACTTTTTTCTTCAGCATGTCTGAGTAGTAAACACTGTTTATTGTATGCTGATTTTCCAAATCACAAAAGATGACAGCTTGGGCATTCCAAGAGATGGTCAACATGGCTTTTCCCGCTGATGCTTGCATTCTGAATTTCTTTTGGACAGGTAAGCTGGTGTGCTTCCATTCAATGCTTTGTCTTTTGGACTCTGGTTCAAAATGGTGAACCCAAGTTTTATCATACATTAAAATCTTGTTTAAATAAGAATCTCCTACCCTTTCACATGGCGTTCTTTCAAATCTGTACACACTTTGAGTCTTGTTTCCTTTTGTTGTTGTGTTAACTCTTTTGGAACCCACCTTGCACTTGTTTTGCTATACTTGAGCTTGTTACTGATAACTTTGTGAACTGTGCCAACATTTACTGCATCTGTTTTTGCTATATGTTCATCTGTAATACATCAGTCTTCATGAATAATGTTGTCAATGTCTGTTTCAAGCGAAGGAGTTGACACTTCAACTGGTCGGCCAGGATATTGCTTGTCAGTCATTGAGGTTCAACCATTTTTGAACTGTTTTACCCACTTATAAAAATTTCCACAGTTCATACAACTTTCACCATACTGCAAAATCATTTGAGAAAAGATTTTAGCCAGTTCTTCACCTTCAGAAAGCAAAAAAACGGATCATTAAACATTATTTAACTAATGAAGATACTTAAAGCGAACACAACATTGTTAAATGCAATATTAATGTTATAAACAAAACTATTTTTATCAGTCAGCTGTTCTCAGCTCATCCCAGTGATACCAACCTAAAGTCATAAAACTACAAAACTTCTACAAACTGTTTAATTTCTACATCAATTTGTCTCCTTAATTATTGAATGTCCCCTGTACATGGACCCTATCACCTTTGAAATAGTTCCATTGGGAATCCACGCAACGCTTCAAACAGTTTTCCCACTCTTCATAGCAGTATTGGAACTCAGAAACTGGAATATCCTTCAGATGATTGGTTACATTTTTTTAATGTTTTCTACTGTTCCAAAATGGTGTCCTTTGAGATGTTTATTTAAAGTCTGGGACAGGAAAAAGTTGCAGGGACTTAAGTCAGGTGAATAAGGTGATTGAGAAACTACAGGAATGTTTGTCTTTGCCAAAAAATCATTAATTGAGAGTGCAGTAAGAGAAGATTCATTGTCATGACGCAGTATCCAGTTGTCTTTGATGGCTGGTCTCACACGGGTAACTCTTTTCCGCAGTCTTTCAAGAATTTCTCTGTAAACATATTGATTTACAGTCTGTCCTGTAGGCAGAAACTCTTATGGACAATGCCATTACTATCAAAGAAACAAATTAGCATGGTTTTGATTTTTGCTTTTTTGGAACGTAGTGAGTTTGAAGTGTGCCACTCGTTGCTCTGGCATTTTGTTTCTGGGTCGTACAACATCCAAGATTCATCACCAGTAATAACATTTTTTTTTAGAATATCAGGATTAGTTTCAGTTCGCTCTAGAAGACCGCGGCACACTGCCACCCTGTTTTTCTGTCCAACTGAGGTTTTATGGGACCAATCTTTACAGAAACTTTTTCTACGTCCAATTCGTTTGTCAAATTTGATGGACTGTGGTATGATTTAAATTTCATTCATTTGAATGTTCTGCAATCATTCTGACAGTTATTTGCTGGTCGTACTGTATTAAGTCTCTGATGCGCTTAACTTTTTTTTTATGTTAACAGTCTTGCAGAGCGTGGATCATCCACTACTGATTCCTGCCCATCTGAAAATACTTTAAACCACCTAAAAACTTGGGCTCGTGACAAAGCATCATGTCAATACACCCTTTTCAATTTTGAAAAAGTTTCAG